>NW_027192198.1:1035097-1040560 GCF_041956535.1 Calcarisporiella thermophila
ATTGTCCCGAACTCACATCAGTGTGGCATTGGACGGAAAGGTGTATCAACACCATCTCAGGCCCCCTAAACACTCAAGTGCTGAGCCCCAGGAACTTCGTACTTGGCGACCTACCAGAAGCCCCGAGGACAGTAAGACACACGGCTCAAATCGTCTTCGATTCGGTGCTATGGCAAATACATCGGGACCGAATCGCCTACCATTTCGAATGCATTCGAGCATCACCCGAGACAATCATCCTCCGTGCCAAAATGGACATCGAGGAGGCTATCGGAGGTGAACTGATAAAGGCACGTAAAAGACGAGAGATAGAGTTATTCCGAAGAAGGTGGTGCAGTCAGGGAGCTGTAATAGAAAGTTCGGATAGAGCAAGACTAAAACTGGAGTGACGAAGCAACCCTTCCTCTCTCCCAATCCGCTCTTTCCCTCCTCCCCTCCTCTTTACTTCATACCTTTCACCAAATACCCGATCATTATATACATCTAATTTACCCTTTATTCCCCCCTTTCTTATTTCGTTGTAATCATTATACTCTTGTAAGCTACGGAAACTAATAAAAGTCTCCGTTGATTGATCAAAAAAAAAATTACAACTGGTGATGAGAATCTAGTTACCCTCTTCTTCGGAAAAATCCAAAATCTGAAAGCTCATGGTCTGATGTAAGTGTAACTACAGGCTTGTTTTCTGCATTAAGGACGGACAGTGGAACGCGTGGAAGACTTAGTGGATGATGACGGTAGTTTGCTAGCAGAGCGTATCATGTCCGTATCTATTAAATTCGACATCAAGGATAATCAGCTCTGCCTCAACGGTCATCCCCTACAACTGGGCGTCTCACTTGTCAATGGGGATGCCGCCATTGCCGCAGGCCCTCAAAACCAGACTGAGGAATTCCCACTTTATCACTGCCACCTGGCCGGCAGGCCTGTCGTAGAATACTCCACCCGACAAGGACGTCACTTCCGACGCAACGGCTCTCTAGAGCCGAACATATTGGTGCCTCAATCCTGGCCAGAGGCTGGATCTACACCCGAGGATTGGAAGAAAATCTGGACTTCCGTCCACAAACGACCCACCCTCCCAAAACACCGTGCGCTACGCTGGCGGATTCTTGTGGAACGAGTGATCACTAACTCGACATTTCCTGGCCACGGTCCGAAGTGCACCCGATGTAACGCCTCGAGAGACACAATTCGGCATACTTTCTTCGAATGTCCTGAACTCACCCCAGTATGGCAATGGGCGGAGAGGTGCATCGTCACCATCACAGGCCCCCAGAATACTCCGGTGCTGACTGCTCGCAACCTCATACTAGGAGACCTCACGGAATCCTCGAGAACAGCGAGACACGAAGCCCGAATTACTTTTGACTCGGTGTTGTGGCAAATCCACCGAGATCGGATCGCCTTTCATTTCGAAAGCACCCGAGCATCACCCGAAATAATCATCAACCGGGCCAAACTAGATATTGAGGAAGTGATAGGAGCCGAACTAATCCGAGCACGAAAAAACCGGCAAATCGAACAGTTTCGAAGAAGATGGTGCAAGCTGGGTGCGGTTAGAGAAGGAGCGATCGGAGCGGCACTGATACTGGGATAACGCAGTAACCCCTACCTTATCCCCTTCCTATCCTCTGCTTCCATTTGTTTACTACTCACCCCACTTCTTATGTTATCCTTTGATATCAACAGTTAGTTGAGTTTCACCATTCCCTTACCTATTTGTGCTGAAAGTCGATATGACCAACATATCATTTCGATCTACGATATCACTCAAAGCTTTAGCTTTGGCTTCCCTTTCATTTTATTGCTTATAATAATATAACAATTGTATTTTAGAGTCTTCCTATATAATAAAGACTCGGCATTGATAAAAAAAAAGCTTCATCGTTACAACACACGTCTGGACCAGGTGGAAATGTCGTCCGTCAGAACCCAAGCATAGAACCCTTCGCTGGAGACTTATGAAGCATAAAATAGTTACCGGAATCATCACTAGCAAATGGACTGGAGCTCCTAACACTTGCAAAAGTTGTTCCCTGAGGATACCCGAAACAATTGCCCATGCCTTTCTAGACTGCCCAGCTATCGCGCAACTCTGGCAAAGAGTTGACGAGACAAACTGCCGAATAATTGGAATACCGCCACACGAATCCACGAAAGAAGACAGACTGTTTGGACAAGACAAACAAATAAGTCAACGCTTCAACGAAGTGGTTGCTCTGAGGCACGACATAGCCCTGTGGATAATATACCGCTCGAGACTTGAACTAGTGCTAGATGATGACCAACCCAACCCGATAGCCATAACCAAACAATTTGACCACGAACTACAGCGAGGAATAAAGTTCAAGTGGTGGATGGTAATGAAACAGAATCGGAAAAGAGACTTCATCGATAAATGGTCAAGGGGAAACTGAGTGAACATCATAGATGATTCTGTGATTTTCATCCAGGACACCTCTGAAGATCAAATCCCAGTCCCAACTCCGGCTTGAGAACTGCACCCAACCCTTCACTGCTGTATATTAATACCATATCCTTTATCGTTCTTTTCCCTACCTTTCCTTTTTTTTTCTCCTTTCCTCTTCCTTCTTTTACTTTTTCAATCCTTCCCTTCTCTTCATCATTTCATGTACACAAGCAGCCTATCTTAATACCATTGCCCACAACTTTTTATCCCTCCCTCTTACGGTTATTCTTTTCCCCTTCTTTATTAAGCTGATTTCTGTTTCCATACTTTCCTAGCCCTTTCCTCATCACATTTTCTATCTTCCTCTTACACTTAAATCCTATTCTTTCTTTCTTTCTTTCTTTCTTTCTTTCTTTTTTCCTTCCATCCTCCAAATTCTGCAAGGTAGGCCAGGAGCATCACCTGGGTGATTTTGACGTAGAAGCTACCCTACCTTTTTAACAGGATAGGGTACTTTTCAATAAAGGTCCTTTGTTAAAAAAAAAAACGTTACAACACATGTCGTCGCCCCAATCCTGGCCAGAGGTTGCATCCACGGCAAAGGAATAGGAAAAGGTCTGGACCTCCATCCAAAAACGGCCAACCCTCCCAAAGCACCGCACACTACGCTGGCGAGTCCTCGTAGAGCATGTAATTACAAACTCGACATTCCCTGGTCATGACCCGAAATGTACCCGCTGTAACGCTCCGAGGGACACCATCCGTCATACCTTCTTCGAATGTCCCGAACTCACACCAGTGTGGCATTGAGCGGAGAGGTGTATCAACGCCATATCAAGCTCCCTAAACACTCAGGTGCTGGACCCCAGGAATCTCGTACTTGGCGACCTACCAGAAGTCCCAAGGACAGAAAGACACACGGCTCAAACCGTCTTCGATTCGGTGTTATGGCAAATCCATCGGGACCGAATCGCTTTTCATTTTGAAAACACTCGAGCCTCATCCGAAACCATCATCATTCGGGCCAAGATGGATATTGAGGAGGCTATAGGAGCCGAACTAACAAGAGCCCGGATAAAGCGACAAATTGAACAGTTCCGAAGCAGGCGGTGTAAAATGAGCGCAGTGAAAGAAGGAGCTAATAGAGCGGCTCTAGAACTGGACTGACGCAGTAGCCCCTACTACTAGCCCTTCTCTTCCCTCATATTGGGACCCCGGAGACGATTCACTAGACTTTTCAATAAAGATCCTTTTTTAAAAAAAAATTGAAAAGCACAGGACTTAAGTTCTCGCGTCCATTGGGAAAAAATAGTAAGTTTTAAAAAAATATACCGATCGAGACTTGGATTAGTACTGGACGATGCCCAGCCCAACCCGGTAGCCATGACCAACCAATTTGACCACGAACTACAGCGAGGAGTAAAGTCCAAGTGGTGGACAGCGATGAAACAGAATCGGGAAAAGACTTCATCGATAAATGGTCAAGGGGAAACTGGTTGAATATCAGATATGAATCCGTGATCTTTACCCAGGATACCTCTGAACACCAAATCTCAGTCTCAACTCCGTCTTGAGTACCGCGCCCAACCTCCAAATTCTGAATATCAATATTCCCTTTATCTCTCTTTTCTCTTTTTTTTTTTCTTTTCTTTTTTTCTTCATTATTCCATGTGCATAAACAACGTATCCCAATGCTGTTGCACATAAACTTTTATCCCCCTCTCTCACATCTATTCCTTTCCTTTTCTTTTTTACATTTATTTCTGTTCCACTTCTTCTAATTTCTTTCTTTTTCATCTTTTCTCTCCTCCTCCTTCTCTTATATTATTTTTCCCTTTCTCCAATTCCTAGATCCTTCAAGATAGGCCAGGACCTGGGTGATTTTGACGCAAAAGCTACCCTACCTTTTTAACAGGATAGAATACTTTCTAAGCTCCTCACAAAAAAAGTTCAAGTTTTGAATCCCGTTCAGAGTCAATCAGGGAGAAATACAAGGTGATCCCCTCTCTCCACATCTTTATAACATAGCTATAGAGCCACTCCTGGTTAAAATAAGGAGCGCGATCAGCGGTATAAAGATACTCAATATTCCGAGTAATGTGACTACAGCTTTTGCTGATGATATCACGGTGGCGATAACAGATCAGGGGAACGCCGACACATTGTTCGAAGTAATAGACAGATTTATTTCCTCTGCCAAAATTCCTAAGTGGACAATATTATAAAAAAATTTTATCTGGGGGAGGAGGGCCCACGAATATCTATGGAAATCTTCCAACCACTAAGGACAAGGCCTAGGACTCAATAATCCGAACTATTAAGCCGACGCGATACTTGCTACGTAGTTTCAAAGAATGACTATAGCAATATCTACGGGGATCTACTCATTTTAGGGTACAACTTACCATACGCATATTCGAAAAGTTCTACGCTCCAGCTGGAATGAGAATGGGTATCCTGGCAACGCAATACACACCACGGAAGCTCATCCGAACAGATGGAATATGGCCACGCCAGAGGTATGGAGAATTCTGAACGGCAAGCTAGATCTCACCCAGATATTCAACATCGAAGAAACACACTCTCTTCACATAAACCACAACGACTGTTGTACCATATTTGAAGACAATCAAAGGAATAGCAGTAAGCTCAGAGCACTAGATCTAACCGCAACCTTTATTGACAGAGTAGCAGTGGCAATGTCCGACCAGGAAGATCTCAACAAGAAGGCAGGATGCCTGGAGTTATTCAATCTAGCCTCCAACTAAAATATTAATCTCAATAAATCCGAAGCCGTTAATATTGAAGGAAAGCATCTTCTGAGAAGTCAAAAGTGACAGGGAAAACGCAATAAAATAAAATGAAAGAAATTCAAAAAAAAACTCTTGCCGGATCCCGGGATCGAACCGGGTACCTTAAGATCTTCAGTCTTACGCTCTCCCAGATGAGCTAACCCGGCATTTAAGATTGTTATTTGTCATAATTCGAGTCACATATCAAGCTAACCCAACGATATTCAAGCTCCGACATTAATTAGGAACTAGTTAAGA
>NW_027192198.1:1046539-1113054 GCF_041956535.1 Calcarisporiella thermophila
CCAAGGAGGAATGGGGATCCCAGAACCATGGACATGGGCCTGCTCAACTCAAGTATGGCACGTCCTCTGCTTACTCAACTCCCAAGACGACGCGGTCCAGCAAACGGCGCGCCGTGAGATCCGAACCCTCGTCCGAAAACGCTACCTTGACAACATCGATGGCATGGGAGATGAAGACCTGATCCCGAAATATTTCAACGGCCAACTGCGTCTCAGGGAACCATATCGCCGGTACATTGACTGCATGGACCCAATGGCACACGCTCCCAAGGCCCTTGCCACAGTAAAGCTTCCGATCAAATACATCAGAAGCAGCAACACCTTCGACATCGAACTTCCCCTAGATGAGAATGAGGAGAACCGGTACAACACGACGGGATGGAGACGGACCAAAACCATGGTGGCCAGAATCAAACGAGCGTGTGAGGCACGATTTCCCAAACTCTGGACCGAACAGCCCATCCAAGGACGAGCGGTGGCACTCCTGCAAAACCCATGGTCCAACGTGTGGATAAAAAACGACGACCTGTCCACCAGAACCTGGCAATTCGCAGCGAAGGCAAGAACCGACACTCTCCCAACCAACTTCAACCTACACAGATGGACACGCGGAGAGAAACCAAAGACCTGCAGCTACTGCGGAGTAACGGAAGGGATCCATCACATTCTTACACATTGTCCCCTCAACCGTCAACTCAAAATCGATCGGCATAACAAGATCGCCCGCAGGCTCGCCCGTGCAGCTCGGTACAACTTCCCGATGGCACAAGTCCTGGAAAACCAAGCCCCTCCAGGCTTACCCGAGGTTCAACAGCGGCCCGACATCATCATCATCGACGAGAACAGAAAGTCAGTTACTATCATTGATGTCGCAGTGTGCGGGCAAATGGACGCCGACTTCCTCAGCAAAAAACGCAACGAGAAAGTGGAGAAGTACGCCCACATCCGCACCCACTACGAACAACTGGGCTACACCGTCAACCTCGACGCGGCTGTCTTTGGAGACCTCGGAGGAACGGACGACGCCAATATGAGCATCTTCATGGAGCTTCTTGGAACGCGGGATAGCTATGCCAACCGCATGCACAGGTACATTGTCAACGACATTCTACGTATCGGCCACCGCATGTGGGCAGCGCGCTGCTCCCGAATGGCTACTGGACACGGCCCGAGACCCGAAAATCCTGATCACCAGCACTCTTCGCAACAGCAATCCTCACAACCCCCACAGCCTTCGAATGTGCAAACTGATACAGCAGAATCCCCTTCGGCCCCCCTCGAACCGCCATCGGAGCAATAACTCATTATAAATCCTACTCCACCTCAGAGGAGAATCCGACCACTCTTCGACGCGCCATCCCCAGATACCCTCGCAAACCGCATCATACAGGAAGCCTATGAAACTGCAGTCGCCATCCGAGATACAAATAATCCATACATCAATGAGCTAGATACTATGCCTCCTGAACACGATCCAACATATCCTCCATCGCCATCATGCCCCGACACGAGTTAAAAAGCTCGCGTTCTCTTTTCTAATTTTCTTTCTATTTCTTTCTATTCCTTTATCCCCTTGTTTTTCTCTTTATGTTTCTTTTTTTTTTGATGTCTCCTTCTTGCCTTGTCTCGTTTTCTCTTGGTTCCTCTTCTTTTTTTTTCTTTTTTTCTTTTTTATTTTCCCTTTTGGCCCTCAGCTTATTATACATCTTATTAGTGTTAGGCATGCAGCACGCAGGAGACGCAGTGGATAACGTCTTAATCTTTAAAGAAAGAATAAAGGAAAAGGGAGCACAGGACACACATGTTGTTGGTAGTTTGATAACAACAATTGGCTTGTGGTGGTCTATCATACCAATATTAATTTTCAAGTGTAGTCGGTCTTTACACTAACGTATTAGTACGATTCTCTTATCGTTTACTTTTCACCCTTATCACTCCATAAAATTTTATCAATCAATTTTAATAGGGCAATGTTGAAATTGGGTTATTGAAGGAGCAGAAGTTCCTGAAAAGCTGAATATTGCGGGTAATAACGATAAAGCTTTAAAAATTTATCAACTATATAAGACTCCTACTCATGAGGAGCTGGTTTTGGGACCCATTATAACTGAAATGGGATATTAGGAATTAGCGTAAAATAATTTAAATCACTCCACTATTCAATCAGTTTATGAGAGATCTCTTAAAGTTATGTGGAATAATGTCTCCAGCATGAACCTAAAGTTTATGAACCTTTAGAGGGCGATTTTGGAGATTATTCCTGCTCCTTTGTCATCATTATCCGCTTGGATGTTCACATAGAGTCAAACTCGGACAATAATTATATACTTTTTCTTATATCACTTTCCCTATTTTAATCTCTCTCCTTTCCTAATAATCACCCAAGAGGTAAATATTTTATGATAGCTCTATCTTATCCTGGGCCCTTATTGAACCTCCTGAGTAAAGAAGTTGAGTGGTCCTCTATCATGTTCTCTCGATATTACTTTTCATTGGAGGAGAAAAAGGGTATGGTAGCTTCTACGTCAAAAGCACCTGAGTTCTACCCCAGCCTTCCTTTGAAACGAAATTAGAAATATGTTGATGATCGACTATAATATTTAGTTAAAAATACATGATATAACAGGTTACCTTACATTCTCATGTCGTTTGATATGAGGAGAGCAAAGGGGTTGAAGGAGAATTACATTTTCTATCGCTGTAATAGATATTTGGGTTTAGCATTCCGCTGAGACCATCAGTTGATTTTTCCTTGGAGGAACTTTTTGCCTTAGAGATCATTTTTCATGCTGGTCGTTTCTAGTAAGCTATTTAGTGGAACTGAAACCGAACCTCATTGTTTTCTGGGAGACCAAGAATTCTTGAAGATATACCGTTTTGATTTCGGAACTCTTCTCGGACGACACAGTAGATGATAAAAATTCGCTTCTCAAAAATAAATATATACATTATGTATATATATATATATATATATTGAAGCCTTTTAAATTGCAAAGGTGTAAAATGTTATCTTCAAAAATATTAATGATGTTACTCTCCGGCCGGGAATTGAACCCGGGTCGCCCGCGTGACAGGCGGGAATACTAACCACTATACTACCGAAGAATTTCAACTATATCTTTTTGGCAGATAATTAATATTTCTTTAAGAAAACTTTAACTGCGCCACTTCTTTTGAATAAATCTTTGTGCTGTCTTTGGATGGCACATTGGTTAAGAGTCCCGGAACTTAACCATTGTTTGCTGAGTTCGATTCCCGGTGAAGGCACCAGTACTAGAGATGTAGCCGGGACATACTCTAGGAATTGAGTTATACGCTGCTTCGTTACAACTTCTCTGAAATGCAGTAAAATGTGTCAATGGAATTCTTCCATATATAATTTCAACTTAATCTGTATCTTTCTCGGTACAAGCAATTCTACTCTACTAGGCTGGTCTGGAGCATTACCTGGGTGATTTTAACGCAGAAGTCTACCCTGCCTTTATTTGTATAGGAGACTTTTCAATAAAGGTCCTTTGTTAAATAAAAAAATAAATCTTTGCCAGAAATTGGCTATAACCTGCACAGAGAAATACAACTTTTTGATTCATCTTTACCGACTGCCTTCATTAATACGCTTTACAATATTTGGACAATTTAAAATAAAATCTGCAGTTCTTAAAAATCAGTAACAACCTTTTCTTAGTAAATCAGGCAGTAAAATAGGGCGACTTCCTAACCCTATTACCTTTTCTTATCTTGGATTTGATGACTTCTGCTACCCTTCATCTTATATACTACTACAGATTATTTTTTTTTCCTTATTTTTTTTTCGAAAAAATATGAAGTGTATTCGCACTCTCATAATATCTCACAGGTTTCACTTGACATTCTTGTCTCCCTTGTTTCGTCCCTTTACTTCCATTAAATATCGAAAAGGAAGCTTTTTAATAAAGACCCTAAACAAAAAAAAACTTAGGTTTAATGAACTAGTTTTTCTATCAATATTACAGCAACTAGCAACCATTATCAAATGACTACAAGAATAGGTAGCAAATATCTTCAGAAGAAATCCAAATACAGAGTGCACTAGTAAGTCTGCAACAACCTTCAGGAGTTGACATGGGTCCGATAAATATCAAGGATCAAAAAAAATTTGCCACCTGACTGCTATAAATCGCGGGAACTATAAAGTCCAGTTGCTGACCACAAGAAGTCCAATTGGCATTATATCTATTAGAAAAACACTAATAATAGCCAAAAATTTCCTCGAACGATAAAAAGTTCCATCTTTAGCTTATTAAAAGAATCTAATGTATCGATCTCTTCGCAAAATATCCAGATCAATGCTTAAGGGATGACGCAAGTTCAAACCATCCTTTTCACATCTCTTTCACATATTATCATTCAATGTGGCAGTCCCTCTTGGGTATGAGAAAGTATGTTCTTTACCTATTTTGGCAATACAATATTTACTACAGGAATAAGCAAATTTTGAACTTGAATTTACTCTACGATATAATCCACTGCGATATTTAGAAGAATACATTTTACAGGGTATATAGATTTGTCACAAGATATTTTATTCACTCGTAAGGCAAAAATATTATGATATACATCTTAATGTAAAAATAGTTAGTATAATAATAATAGTAATAATGATAATAATTAATGACAAATATTTAATAAAGGAAATAATTAAACTACATAAAAGGAGTATAATTACTGAAGGGTCATTTTTTCAGTGCCTCTAAAATTATGATGCTCTAGCTTCCAACTCCACCACCGCTGGCTCGGTTATGCCATCTCCAATGATGGCCTCAACCATGGCTTCCTTTTCTTGCTGCTCAGACTGAGCTCGTGCTGCTGCCAGACACTCCAAGTATTCTTGGTAGCGTACAAGCTCGGCCAGGAGATATTGGCTCTTACGCTCCCAATTGCTGGTTGCCTTGAGGAGTTGTGGAGATTTGGGTGGGTAGAGTTGCTCCATCGCTTCACGGTATTCGCTGTGGTTTTCCAGCTCTCGTTCCAAGCCCTCCACATGCCGATTTAGTGCCTGAATCTGCGATGCTTCATCAAGATTGCTCGAAACCATAGGAGGTGCGGGTGGCTGCCATTCATTGATGGGTCGATCAACGACATATCCATTACCAGATTGCTCTGCCTTAAATTCATCCCCATCCTCTTCACCGCCGCTCTTAAGGCACCGAGACCACCCATATTCTATATTGCTTACCCCCCCTGAAAGCGGCGGCCGACTCTCACGTGCTGCCTGGTAATTGCATGTACTGACCCACTCTGTCACCTGCTGTGCATTCGGTGCCTGGAAGAGGTAGATGCCTCCGTTTGATATCGTCAGCGCAAATACATGTGGCCTAGCTCGCGAGTAACCAGGTGGAGGCAATGTTTTTGCAAGAGTATGCCTTAGGCTGATACGCCCGGCAAGCACAGCCCCTGCCATCCACGGGGGATGACGTTCTCCGTTACGGTGTACGGGCGTTACTTTCTTCGCGTCGGTTTGGAACATTCGCAAGGATCCACGATCAACTACAACGAAGAATTCTTTCCAATCCCGTTGTCGTGCCTTGTGGTCCTTCTTCTCCAGAAGGTGTTTTCTTAAAAGAACACCCTGCTTCATATATGGTACGCAAAGAGGTGTAGCAGAGGGTATGGGGGAATGAAGGGTGGAGGCGTTCGAAGCTCCACTTGTTATGGACATTTGGTCATCAAACTCGAAGTCCCCTGATTTACCCGCAAAGGTCGAGAGTGAGATGGAGGAGTGAGCGAAGCGGCGGTTGGGACTAAAAGGATTAGAGGGATGGTTGAGAGTATGCATGCTTTCACTCTTATGAACCACCTGGTAATGAAGTGAGTCCTTTTTATCATGCAATCGAGGAGAGGCACCATCCCTTGAATCTCTAGTGCTTGGGCGATTTAGCGTGCTACGACTGCGATTCAGACTGACGGCGCTTGTGAAACCTCCAGGATGCATCGATCCGCCGAGAAGTAGCATTGACTGGCGAGAAGGACGCACAGGTGGCTCGGAATTACAGCCAGTCGGCTGGAGTATCTGGTTGGTGCGGATAGCTGAGTACATCTCTTTTAGGACCGACTCGATATCTGAGAGTTGATTAGACAAGGGAGGAATTATAGTCTTTTTAATACTCTGGGAGCGACGAGGCCTTGAATTAGTTCCAGTTCTTGTAGGCGAATCCCCGTTAACACGTTCATTAGGCAGATGCATTCGGACTGTACTTAGGGTATTTTTGACAAACTCGCTGCGTGTCATGCGATTGGAAAGTTCAGCGATATGAAGGTCGGTATTCAGCAGGAGAAGGGAATAAGCAACGGCATGGACAATATCTGGCAAAAGATAATGAAGAGCCAAAATCAAGTATTTGATGTAATATGTTTCAATATGGTTGCACTTACCGGCACTTCCAAATATTGTGCTCGAGTTACATTCAAAATAACGTTTTGCAAACGCTTCCAGTATTCTGTCAACTTTTTGCGTTTCTCCCTTTAAATAGAGTCGAGCGCATAAACTTCGAAGCGCGTCGTCCAGACGCAACTCGGAAAAATTAAAATAGGACATGTAGCAAGAAAGGACAAGGGTATTAAGCTCTTCGCTAAAGCATAATACAATTGATGTTAATTGATGAGATCAGCAACCTTGAAAATGCTTGACCCCTTACTTTTTTCCAAGAAATTCTGCGATATCCTCTTTCTTCAAAAAAGTTTCGTCCTCTTCGTAACAGCGCCGAGCAATTTGGCTCACCTCGTCTTCCTCTGTTTCCCCTTCTTTGCTATCTAAATTGGTCGTTTCTTCTTCTATCTTCTCGCTCAATACATTTTCCTCTACATTTTCCTCTATATTTTCCTCTGCTTTTCCTTTGCCACTACTACCTCTGGTCTCCTTATCCTCGACCCAAAACGAAGGAGCGCAACTTCGCCGGGCATTCTCTCTATCAGGGTTGGGTCGCTCCAAGTTTAGTGAGGAAGAAACAGATCGAGAACGGGAGAGCATAGGCGTTCCTGGTTTTTCGAAAAAAGATGAGGCTGCGCCTTTCTCTGGTTCTGGACTCTTTTCTCCGATGTCTAAGAGCATGGCGGTGCTAAGTGAGTCAGACTGTTGAGAAGTATCAAACGGGAGCAGCGGCAATTCTGGCTTGTGCAAAATCTGCGTGAGGCGTTTTTCTTGCTTGGACATTTCAACTGCATCTATTCGTGTGTGAATGTTTTCTGTCCGATCTGAACCAGGATCCGAGACTGAGGAAAGTGCCCGTAACGGCTCTTGTCGCCTATCTACTCCTCGGCATTCTAAGGGCGGAGTTGGGAGCTGTAGTGATGGCTCCATAGCAATTCTCCTTGAATTCCAGGATCTTATCGCAGGGGAATCGTTCTCAGTGGACAAACTTGTGGCGCGTATCAATTGTGTACGGTGCTTTTGTGGTGAGCTTGGCTGTTGCTGACTCTGTAGCTCATCTACTGCTGCCATGAGCCGCAGGCTTCGACGTTTATTTTCCACATCCATTTGAAGTTTTGCATATATGTTAGCATAATCCAGAAGTGTACGTTGTAAATGTTTCTGTTCATCGTCGAGCTCGGAGTCATTTTCGTTATCGATTTGCTTTTCGAGGGTACCAGAGCGCGACCGTGTAATGCTACTGCGCAGTGGATTCTGGATATGCCGAGGAAGTGGATTGAAAAACGAAGTTGATTTTGGGGTAGAAGGAGGACAGGTTTCGTCGCCTGAAATAGAATTTTTCGGTTCCTCAGTCCACTGCGTGATAGTCTCGCCATCATTTGTCTAAGTATATATAGAATTTCCAGTTAGGAATTGCGATTGTCAAGTGTTAAGAGGGATCCTAGAATACCTTTCCGAGTTTTCTGAAAAACATCTTAGTTTTAAACATACGCTTAGCAAAGCCAGATAGCATAGTCTGAAGCAAGATGTCCGCAATTTCTTTAATGAGAATATTCTATGTAGTAAAGTACACTGGGCTTACCTGTCCACCACCATTCGTGTTCAAGTCAGAATCTGTATGCTTTTCTTTCATTCTGTATCTCCTTTTAGCTTGTCCTATGTGAAAGAATGCGGATGGAGATGAAGTGCATCTTGAAAGACCGAAAGAAGACGGGTTGAATTACCTTCGCGCTGGTGAATTTCAGGGACGGATTTGGACCTAATACCTGCTACATCCGCAGGTAGCGGAGGTAGTTCTTTGGCCTTATTCCTGTCTGATGTCGGGGCGATGGATTGTGGGAGATCACCATTTGAAATGGGAGACATTTCAGGTACAGTAGTGGGGGCACGGATGATCGAAGAGTCTGGATGAGACTTGTGCCAGGGTGGCGCACGGCTAGCGTATGGACTGGGTATTGGCTGCTGTAGATGGTGCGGCTGATGTGTGAGGGAGTGCGCGGCCATTTATAGGTAGGAAAACGTGGAATGCATTAAAGAAAAATGAAGGAAGGAGGAAGGAAGATTCTTGCAAACGAGACTTCAATAGACCTGTTAGGTTAATAAAAAATTTGGTGCAAGTTTCATTTCTATGAAGTTTGAGACCTAAATTTATTGGGGCGCAGCATTAGTACAACCTTTGAATCTGATTTCGAGAGGACTGATCTTCCAAGTAATTGTGAGGGAAAGAGAGCGGCCTCTGCCTCGAAGCAATAACATCCCAGCAGGCTATGTTGATCTCTCTGGGGAGCCGTCATAGAGCTCGCTAATGCTAGTCTTTGGGTATATTTACTTCAACTATAGTGCTGCCTCGGTTATAAATCGATCTCATCTCAACAAGAAATTTGTGCGAGGTCAGTTATAAAAAGAAATTAACTTGGATGCCTACAGCGGAGAAATTGCCCAAAACCTTGGCTGAAGTTGAAATTAATTAAATGGCTCCTCCTGGCAGCCGGACGTAAATGCCGGATAAGTTTGATCTGTGAGCACCTACTCTCAATACAAATCTTAACATGAGTCAAATGCATCCATAGCGTGATATAAACGCAAATCTGCGCAAGTTCAGAACAGCCTGATTATACGGTGGCCATTTGTATCTCCTAACCGATTCCTAGCACAAGGAAACAAAGGGGAATATTATATGATTGAATAAAAGCACTCAAGCCCATCCGCGTGATGACGGCCAATTCAGGAGCTGGGTGGCCATCTTACGTGTCGTGATGAGACCCATCTCGTTTCCTGTCTTTTGCAGTCAACAAATACATCTAAATCGGTGTTATTTGAAAACTTTGTTTACCAGAGCTGGAAGCAAATTGAAGCCACCAGGTCTTGTATTAAGACGCCTGCTGCATAGAGTGGCTATACCTTCACACTTTTTCCTCATATAACTATTTATGCCAACTGGAGGGTTCTCCACACATTTCTGGTTTTCCTCCACTAAAGCTCATCGACTATTCTACCCCACCAAAATGGATCTCTCTTTTAGTTTGGACATTTAGCATACGTATCGCACAAGACCCGTAGATAGATCTTACCTATTGCTATTATTACCCTATAACTTCTTAGGTTATTATGGTTTGTGTTAGAGCGCAGGGCAGATGTGAAGATTCGCCTACCAATAGGATAAAATTCTTTCGAAAAAGCAACAAATCCATCAAACCTTCCCTTATTTTCACTTAGCATTTGCTCCGATATCTACTTTCTGAAGACTTCAATGAGCAATATCACTAAATACGATCCTTTCCACCAAAGTTTCGCCATGACTAACCCTTCGGTGCTAATATTCTCATACTAGTGGAGAATGCGAGGATCTCATATTTATAAGTGTGCAGATAAGTGCTTCTAAAAGGTCCGGGCAACATTAAATACGGTCTGAACGTTCTGTTTATTAGCACAAACACTTTTGATTTTTAAATAAGCCAAGGTGATATATAAAAGTTTTCCGAAATCCCTAATCACGATCTTAACATTTCGCGCTTTTGTGTGATTTCAGATTATAGAAATATAAATGCCAATTCATAATAATCAATGTAACACTAATTATTTAATGAGGCTACGTGTTAACAAAATCAAGTGATACCGATTATAAAAACATCAGAGGGCTAAAATCACCTGCAAAATTCTCTTCTGTATTGCGTAGTTCAAAAAAAGTGCTTCATTTATTTTGAATACAAGATGCAAACAATAATCGATTAGTATTCATCGAAGTTAGTGTCATCACCAAAGACGAGATCGTCGTCGGAGTCTTCCTCCTCAGCCTCGGGGAAGAGACCCTTGGAGCGGAGGTAGGCAATGGAAGCGGGAATGGCCTCATCACGCATTTTGAGGGTGAATTTACCCTTTTCGGGATCAGCCGCGATCTCACCAGTGGCGAGATCACCTTCTACTGACAGAAGCTTGCCATCGAAAAGGCCGAGGACGTGTTCCGTCCACTCCTTGATGTTGATTTTATCAGCTTTGTCCTTAGGAACGTAGCTCACAATAGCCAATTTCTCGTTATTAACGGAGAAGATCATTTTGCCAACTCCAGCAGAGCCACCGCGACGCTCCTCCTCAGTGGGGTCGATTTCGGCGTTCATGGCCTTCATGGACTCGACCAAAAGTCCGACATCACCTTCGGGCTCATCGACTTTGGTGCAGAAAAACTCCAAACCACCCATCTCAGCGACGCCCAGGATTTCGATACCGCGCTTACCTCCCTCCTTGACGACCTTCTTGAGCTTTTTCTCGTCGAATCCGGACATGGTGATTATTTCGTTACTTGTAAAAAAAAAATAAAAAACGAATGAAATAGAAAAATTTTTTCTCTAGTGATTTGCACTTTTATACCATAAACAACACGAGTTTACGCCAGCCAATGACTGCGTGTCAAAAAAGTAGCTAAATAAATGCTGATGTCACCAAGACTGGGAAAATAGGATTGCGAATCAAAGATCATCTTTGGAGACTATCCCCATGGCTTGATATTTGATTGGGCGGGATGAATAAAATCTCCAATTGTACCAAAGTGTAGGAGCAGACATGCAGCTTTTCTCGATACCTACGCAAGATTGGTGAAAATGCCCGTAAATAATTTATTCTATTCTCCATCGCATTTCTATCGCGTTGAATTTTTAGCATTCATTCAAGTTGAGAGAGCAAACAGCACAATTTAAATTTAAAATCTTCCCGCTTAAAGATAATTATTAATGCTCTTTATGCTGCTGAGATCAATTTATTTGTAATGAACTTTATTTATATCGAAGGGGCATATTATGCAAAGTGTCAATCCCACTTACCATTACATCTCACTATTATCATGCATACAATAAACTAAGATTGTCTTAATATTCTCTCCTACTCAATGCGATACAAGTCCATTTAAATCTATTTTATAAAGACAATGAAGATCCCGCTGCAGTTCATTTTATAAGGATGGCAAGCATACATATGGAAACTGTCCCGGCCTCGATTGTTCGAATCAGATTTGATCGAGTAGAGTCGTTCGATGCATATTGGCACGCCCTCCAACCCTATCAAAGTAGCCCACATTCGGAGAAAGCTCTTTGAGGGAAATGAGAGTGGCCCCAAAACATCACGTTGTAAACTCAAAAATTTCAACAATGCTGTTGCATGGCTTGAGTGGACTACCCTGTATTGATTCAATATATACGGGGTGAGAAATTACTCTCGTAATTTTGGGTTGACACTTAAGAATGCTTGAAGAGTTAAATATGGCGGGTTTATTTTATGAATAGGACGAAAGATAAACTGATCAAGATAACATTCAAACATCATTATTAATATCACGACATCGAAAAGAAGAGGTCTTAATAAAAGTTAACAAAGAAATGAAAGAAGCAAAAATGGTCGACATTAAATCTAATTAGAAAATGAAGGGAATGGAGCATCTCATAACGAACTAATACTTGGGAGTGGATGACCAGCCCAGAGAGTTCTCTTGCAACATTGGAGGGGAGATCTCATTGGGAGGATACCGTTCTGACCCCAGGATACGGTCGCGTTTTTCTTGCCGACGCCGCTTGTACACATTAATGAAAAAGGCAACAATACCCAACCAGACTATGGTGGTTGCGGCAACTGCTAGTCCTATCACAACTCCCTTATTAGAGTCAGAACTGGGCTCCGGATTCGATTCTCCAGAGGCAATGATGTTCATTCCTAACAAACACAATATTAAATGTCAGCACAGGGATTCAGGATGGCCGACGCCTAAATTATGATTGATGGTACCTTCATTGTTGGTGAGCGCAAGCGGGAAAGATCGATCGATGAACTGGCTGATCTTCCCGTTTGGATTCGTGTATAGCTTGCTCTGCCCATCACTAAGGACCTGCTTAATTGGCTCGATGGATTCACTTGGCACAGCCATTACCACCAACACACCGCTAGTTCCATCCTCGTTTCGTCGCACCTGGCGAGCTTTTCTAGTTGCATCGCTCATGCTCAGCACAACCATGCGGGACGGAGGAACACCAACAGCAGAGCCAAGCTCATTGGGCAAGAAGTTGACAATCTGCGCAGCAAGGATTGGATCGTGGCATACCTGGGCGTACTGAATCCCCATCAGTTTGAGCATTACTGTGGTGCTTCCGGGGGGCGGCGTTGCCTTTGTGTCGGGAACAATCACTTCAGGAAGATTAGAGGCTGGCGAAGCACGAGATGTAGAAGTAGTGGAGGTAGTTGCGGCATCGGCTGTTTCTTCCATATTAGTGCGTGTCTTTGTAACCGTGTTGGTTGTGGTTTCTTCGAGGCGGAGTGTAGGCGGAAGCCAATCTATATCACTGTAGTCTGTAGTGGGTGTAGTGGTGGCGGTAGTTGATGTAAAGGCTGTGGATGTGGTTGGGGTTGCAGAAGCGGTCTCGCTATCTGATGGTTTGGGAGAGGATGGTGTTTGGCTGGTTAAGCTAGACCCTGTGGCTTCAGTCGCACTGGCAATTGAGGTTGCGATGGTGGCCGAGGGCGAGGCACTGTTTGGCAACTGCGAGGTTGCAGTGGCCATGCTAGCCAAATTGGACTGAGTCGCAGTGGCTTTTTCTACGGATACGCCCTCCAATGTGCTCGTTGTTTCTGATGAAGAACCCCCCAAGAGTGGGTCAAGCAAGGGTTTCAATGGCAAAGACATGGAGAGTAAAGGTTGGTCTTTCTTTGCTGTGGCACTCGATGGTTTCTCTTCAGATTGAAGAGGGGTAGTCATCGGTGTTCCTATCGCTGATTCATGCATGGGGCGAGAGTGTCGTGAAGGCGTGGGAGTGGCTTGTTCCATAGAGCGAGGAGGTTGGGACGCAACCGACCTGTGTTCCTCGTTAGACATGCCCGACCCTACGACAGAAGTTGGCTTGTTCGCCTTTGCTTCAGCTGAATTTGACGAGGTCGGAACATAACTGCTAGAAGATGGAGCGACACTGGAGGAGGTTGAGGGGGGAGGAGTGGGCTCATCACCGCCGCTGCTTGTAGACATAGTTGGAGAGGCTTCTTGCGATGGGGTCTCAGTTGGAGTTGCGCTCGAACTCTCTGCTGAGGTACGCTCTGGAGATGCCTCCATGCTGGAGGAGGTAGTCTCGGTTGCTTTGTCCTTCTCCATTACTTTCTCTTTTTCCATGGTCTTTTCATCTGTGTCTGTTTGCTCCGACTTGAGCTTATCCGTTTTAGTACTCTCCTCCTCCATCTTGGTGTCCTCTTCTTCCGAATCATCCGTGGCGGCCACTTTCTTCTTCGTCGCCTCAGTACTCGAGCCCTTGGCAGTAGTCTCTTTTTCAGAGTCCATGGTCTTTGCTTTTGGCTTTGCCTTGGTCTTGACTGCTTCTTCTGTCTCCTTTGGCTTCATCGCCTTGGCGGTTGACTTGGTGGCTTTCGCGGTTCCTTCTGTAGTGGCCTTCTTTGGCTTTGCCTTTGGCTTGGTTACAGATTGCCGGCCGGTGTTTGCCTTGTTGTTTTGGGAGGAAGAGGGTTGATTGTTGTTGTTGTTGCCTCTCTGATTCTGAGGTTGGTTCTGGGGTTGGCTCTGGGACTGTACCTGCTGGCCACCTCCGTACTGATTTGAAAACTGAGACCCCTGTGATCCCGTCCCCATTTGTGCAGGATCAGGACGATTGATGCCCTATAGTAGACAAGCGGGTTGTTAGTTCGCCCTATAGTCCCAAACAGTATGGTCATTCCCTTCTCTCTCTCCCCTTACTTACCAGGACATTACTCTCTAGATTCTGTATGGCATTAAGGAACAGCCGAGATAACTGTCGCTTCTTATAAGAATGCCTCAGCTCTCCGTCTACGTGAATGGTCGCCATACTCTGGACGGATAAAACCATCATTAGGCTGACGGCGAGGTAGGGAGCAAGTCGCACCATGATGGCTATGCTTGAATTAAGGGCCCACTATTTGAAAGTGTTAGCGCTAACAGGAATAGGCAGGGAGGACGGAGACACTACAGAAATGAGGGGAATGGATAGGCAGTTGAAGATGGAGCTGTAAAAGACTCAAACAAGGAGAAATAAAGGAAGGGAATGGGAAGGGGGTGGTAATAGAACGAATGACACTTGGATATTAGAGGTGCTACAGTTGGTTCAAAGACTCACTCTCACTAAAGATAGAAATGAACACACTTGAATGAGTTCAACGGGGATGTAGAACGACCATTCAAGATGGAATGAGATTCAGAGATGGTCGTCTCTTTCCAACTTCTTCTTTGAAAGAGGAAAAGGGGAGAGGGAGGGGATGGATATCGTCTTATTTCGTATCGCACAGAAGGGAAAGCATTATTAGGCATATGTAACGCTAGCTCATAACGTGCGGTGCACGGATATTGCTTATGTTTCAATCTTATCCCTATTTAAGACAATAGGGGATGCGAACGTGTGCGACGTTGGCCTCAAGGGACGGAAGTGAGCACAGGCCATTTAATTCTATGAAATTCATTCCCAAAACACCGATTGCCGGAGTACAAAACGTCTTCTCTAAATTAAAAGCAACAGTATAAAAATAAATGATTGTGCTGACAGTTCGATCTCAAAGCGCCAATAATGGTGCGCTAAGCTCCCTTAAAGTCTCAGGCAACTCTTGTAAAGCAAATTAAGAAGCATCGCAATAAAGAGAATACACCTAATTATAAGATAACCGGGAATAATTCGGTCTTTAAAGGCCGAAAATTACTATGAAAATAAGAGAACTGAAACAAAATAATTCTATTAAAAAATAAACTAGCTATTAAAAAAGCAAAGGGAACGCTCAATCGCAGAATGCTGAGCGTTTTTTTTTTCTCACAATCATATTGAGCTTCAACTAAAGAAACACTAGTAAAATCAATTAAACCCGACTTGACTACAGATGAGAAGATCCTAGATAAACCTCTGGTATAAAACCAGTTTTATAATATAACCAAGCATCAACTAATGCTACACAAGGGTGCGAGAGGCGACTTGTGCCTTTTTCTTAATATGAATTCAGAGCAATGAGGCTAGCACACTGCCGCAATCGCTGTAGCAGAGATAGTGATGCTTAAATTTATTTGACATTTTTATATGTCAGAAGAGCAATCAAATCGTTTTATAAACGCCCGTTGTAGTGGAGTCACAATCGCGGTTAATCCCTTTTCTATATCGGTGGTCAGCATCGCCCTTTCTCTCAAGTGAAAAAGAAAAAGCGTGTTCCTTGAGGAGAGATTTTGAAAAATTCGTATTTTCTCAACCTATTATTTTTATTGAAATATAAAAGAGACTGGCATTGCTCGGTATCCTATTACTAATATATATACCACGGCGACGCGATTATAGTAAAACAGAGCCTGGGCTTGTATGCACTGCAGTTTGTAATACGAGCGCATGATGCATTTTCGTTCTCTCTCTGTATCACATTCTACAAAAGTGGATAGAAAATTGATAGGAAGAAACCCCATTTTTTACGATTCTAGGTAATACAACTAATAGATGAGTGCAATGGTCTTCATACAGTAATATAAATGGAAATTACGCAAATGGAGAATAGGGCTGTGTTTGTTTAAGGATAAAATAATAAGATTTTCTTTAGAGATATCCATTTTTCTTGTTCTCAGTAGTAGTGTGGATTGGGCTGAGAATCATTTTAGCAAAAAACAAAATTGAATCGCCCAACGTGGGGGTCGAACCCACAACCTTGAGATTAAGAGTCTCACGCTCTACCGATTGAGCTAGCCGGGCTTCCGCTGAAAGAGAGTTCAAAAAGCCAAATTTGAATAACATAGAATCGTTTTGGATTTTTGCATTTTGCCGCCCTTGGTGGGGGAGGGTTAGTGTAGTGGACTATTCCTGGGATGCCGATGAGAACGGCGTGGGTTCGAATCCCACTTCCCCCACCAGCACTTACTCTTAGTTTGTGACTGCTGTCCACTTGATCAGAAGCTGAGTCTTGATTATTGAAAAGACCGCCCTTACGATAAGTACAAAAGATTACATCGGTTTCACGTACATGCTATACACGACAACTGCGATATACGCATATCGATTGAACGTCTATCGATCAAGGACCTATATCTCGTTAAGTCCATTGACATTAACTTCATGTAATATATGGAAATTAAATAAAAGTTTCCATTGATTGATCAAAAAAAAAAATTTGCCGCCCTTGGTGCCTCGATTCTGGCCCGAGGTTGGATCTACACCAAAAGATTGGGAGAAGGTTTGGACCTCCGTCCACAAGCGACCCACACTCCCTAAAACACCGTGCGCTACGCTGGTGGATCCTTGTAGAACGAGTAATCGCTAACTCTACATTTCCTGGTCACGATCCAAAGTGTACCCGTTGCAACGCTTCAAGGGTCACAATTCGTCATACCTTTTTCGAATGTCCGGAACCTACACCAGTGTGGTAGTGGGCGGAGAAGTGTATCATCACCATCACAGGTCCCCCAGAATTCTCAGGTGCTGATTGCTCGCAACCTTATATTAGGAGACCTATCTGGATCCTCACGAACAGCAAGACACGTGGCTCAAATCACCTTCGATTCGGTACTGTGGCAAATCCATCGGGATCGTATCGCCTTTCATTTTGAAAACACTCGAGCCTTATCCGAAACCATTATCAATCGGGCCAAGATGGATATTGAGGAGGCAATAGGAGCCGAACTAACAAGAGCCCGAATAAAGCGACAAATTGAACAGTTCCGAAGCAGGTGGTATATACTGGCCGCAGTGAAAGAAGGAGCTAATAGAGCGGCTCTAGAACTGGACTGACGCAGTAGCCCCTACTACTAGCCCTTCTCTTTCCTCATATCTCTCTCTCCATATCACCTATCAAGTCTTCCCCTAATACCCACAGTTAGCTGAGTTTTATTTCTCATCTACCCATCTGAGGAGAAAATTCGTTATGACCAATTTACCCCGAATTGCAATACCGCATTAATATCTAGCTCTCATTTTATTACTTTTAATAATGTAACGATTGTACTTTAGAGTCTTCTTAAACAATAAAGACTCATTTTTGATAAAAAAAAAAAAGCTTTTTGCCGCCCTTTTCGTAATAGTTTAAATAAACCACTGGATGCAAGTGCTTGGTCCTTTGAGGAAAAAAGCCGCCCTATTCGTCCAAGCCAAGGATTGTATTTATCACAGATAACCATGAACATGAAGATATTGCATTCAACTGTATCTCTTATCCGATTTACACATTGCCATCAAGGCTCAATAGCTACAGGCACAGAGGAAAGAATTTAAACTAAGGTTCGAGCAGAAATAGAAAAAGAACTCACCAATCCAGATCGATGAGAGCCGAGAGGTAGGCTTCTATTTCGAGGGAGTAAATAACACTTGGTTTGAACTTTACAAGCACGGGTCTCACCAGGCTATATCCCTTGATTTCTTGTACTATAAAATCTTGCTTGGAAGCCCCCTTCACTTATATAATATATTTTAAAATAAACCATAGTGTGCAAGTTTTCGCGTCCTAAAAGGAAAAAAAAAAGGCACTCGTTTCGTCCAGAAATGGCCAACTCTTCCAAGGCATTACGCGCTACATTGACGAATCCATAATGCACGTGTGATCACCAACCTGACCTACCCTGATTGAGCCCCGAAGTGTGTACCCTCTGCAGCGCTTCGAAAGACACAACCCGTTACATTTATTCGAATGTCCTGAAGTAACGCCAATGTGCCAGTGGGCACAGAGATATATCAACATCATTGTATGTCCCCCAGAACACTCTGGTATCTACTTCTAAGTTTCTAACACTTGGCGTCTTACCCGAAGCCCCAAGTATGCTAAACCATGTGGTTCAAATTACTTTCGATTCAGCATTGTGGCAGATACACCTGGGCCGCATTGTTTACCACTCGAGTATCATCCGAGACTCTCACCAACCGTGTCAAATTTGGTATCGAGGAACCAAATTGGTAAAAAGCGCGAAAAGTGCGAGGGCTCGAGCTGTTTCGGGGCAGGTTGTGCAAACAAGATGTGTAGATAGAAGGAGTAGATAGTGCGGCCCCGGTGTTGAAATGGCGTAGTGGTCACTTCTTATTATTTTCTACCTTTCATAACTCCATGTCTTTTGTTTTCTATCTACTTGACCAATCTTCTAATTACTACTGTCAAATTATTTCTTTTGTTTCCATTTTTCATTAGTTATTACTTGAGAAATACAAATTGTTATTTCCAATGTTTTATCTTGAATAGATTTGGCAAATTAACTTTTTCTTTTCTTTCTATTTTCCCATCATCCTGTAGCCACTGTATTTTATTAGGAATCTCTCTAGTAATAAAGACGCACAATAGCAAAAAAAAAAAAGCTATCGGTTGCACTTTATAGATAAGTTTCCCTCTATTGTCTTCCTTCTTTACTAAGATCATCTTTTTTTGTTTTTCTTTCCTTTTGCTTACTACTACCATGGTCATTAGGTATTGAAAAGAGGACTTTAAGAAAATCCTCTCTTTGTTGTAAAAAATAAAGCCGCCCATTATGGATCTCTCATTCAAAAGGAACAAACAAATATTCTATCCTATTTTAATAAAAAAAAAGAAAGCTTTCGACCGCCACTGCTCGAGCGTCATTTGAGAATCTCATCAACCTTGTCAAATCTGATATTAAGACGGCCATATAAGGTTATCCTTTTCTTCTGTTTATTTTTTTTTTTATCAGGAGCCGATATGATTTGAGTTCATATACTTATGAATTAAAAACTTGGCTGAAAGTTTACGTTGGCTGAGATGAATCTCTTTGTCACCTTAGCTATCCCAAAGCTGGATCAAATGTGAGCAAATTTGATCTTAAGCGCTACGTACTTCTCTAGGTCTATAGAATACTTTACAATAAAATACTTGCATTTAAATAACAAGCACTTTATTTTCATTAGCCATTCAATAATTTTATATCCTGTTTTATTTCAAAAAGAAAAATAAAAATCGTGCCCTGCAACATAGGGCTGCAATAAAACAGAAAATCAGATACAAAAGTAACTGTACGATACGTGCCAAGCATCCCACTCACCTAGGAAAAAAAAGCCTCCACTCAATGAAATATCCCAAGGCCTTCTTGGCCATTAGTCCGTTCTTGGCGTACCCTAAGTTCCATGGCGCTATCCACTCGATATAATGCACAAAGCTTTGTGGGACTGTTTTCTTGCAACCGATAGCCTTCAAGCTAGCGGGAATTTATGTTGACGGTTCAAAGGATCCACTCCGGCTGCACCAGTTCATACTACGAGGAAAGAAGGCTTAACTCTGTTACATACTAGGAAATTTTATGCTACTGTTTCTTTTCATGTTTCTTTTAATAGCCTGCAGATGGCGGCTTCGTTTCTTTGTTGATAGCCTTCTGTCTCCGCTACACATCACTGTTTTCGCTTCACCTTGATTGACATTGGTATTGGCCTCTAATTATAGTTTGATAGCGAAATGGCTTCATGGGGGAGCATCGGTTCAATTATCCGAGGCAAGCACCAACTCATTGTTTCCACCTAATTATCGACGGGGCGCCATTTTTTGGGTGACACTAGGCCACCGATCAGGGTAGGCCAGGGCTAGCCAGGGCAGCAATCCTTTCACTAGCTCCACATTATAATTTATTGCATTAAAGGCGGATGAATAGCCCGCAGGAGATAGAGCACAGTGACTTGGGGGAGGGGGGAGCCCTTCCATCTCCATATAGTGAGTATACCATAGAACGAGGGCAGACAAATTTGAATGGAATTGGCGAGGGACAGACGAGAATCGGTTGCCACCGCTTCTGACGTCACACCATAGGACAATGATATGGAAATTTTAGCCCGACCCCCACGCAACACTCCTCCTTCGTAAGATTCTCGACCTCGAGCCATGGATAAGCCAGCGCAATCAGCCCCAGAACCTCTCCCCCACGATCCACCGCCGCCCCCTTATTCCTCAGAGCATCCTGGTGCCACTTCGAACGAAGCCACTCCATTCGTTCCGTCTAGCTCGAATCATGTATACTCGCCATTTGCCGATTACTATCACACCGTATCCACCCAGATCCAGCAGCCCCCGGAGTGGAATCGCTTCCCGCTCGCTGCCTGGATGTTTTTGCTGGGCTGGGCCTTCCCTCCGCTGTGGTTTGTAGGCGCATGCTGCTTTCTAAGATCGAGCAATCCCTTCGAACGGGCTTGGGCCAAGGTGTGTCTGGTGGTCCTGCTTGTCAGTGTGGTGGTGGGCGTGTTTGTGGCCGTGGGGGAGATTTTCCGCATGATGTAACTGGGGGGAGGAGTGTAGAGTGCGTTTGTAAATATTTCCAATGTTCGTTTGACTCTCAATATTTGAACATCGTGTATCTTATTGCCCTGTTATTGCTTGTAAAAAAAAATAAAGAAAATTGCAATAGCTGGAGAGAAACAAGAGTAAAAAAAAGCATAGGTGAGGAAAAACAAGAGTGTAAGTAAAGAGTTTCTGATTTCAGCCCTTTCACAATTCAAGCACTTAACACGGACAGTTCGGTGCAGAAAAAAAAAAGTGGGAGAGGAGAGTGAAAAGAAGTGAAGAGACCAGACATTATATTATAGAAGAAAAGAAAAACAATTAGGTTGCGCGACATATTTCAGAGCAACAAAGACATCCCAGTAGAAACATAAATTATTCAGGCATGGGCCTTCCTCCGCAGATGCCTAAGCAAAGCATCCCTGCGGGTGAAGTGCTTACCGCACTTGTCACATCGCACACCGGCATCGCCCATATGCCTCCGCATGTGGCGATACAAGTCATACACGCGGTTGAACGACGCTTTGCAGATGTCGCAGACGGGCAGCTCGCGGACGGCGTGGCGTGTCTTCCGGCCGGCGGAAGAGGGGGGCGAGGAGGCGTAGGGGTGGTGGGAGTGACGCATGAGGTAGGAGGGGTGGGGGATGGGGGAGGGGCGGGGGAGAGGTATCCGAGTGAGTCGGGGAGGGCATATCCGCGCCCCAGCCGTCCTTGTGGTGCTGCTGGTATTGGTTTGGGCTGTGGTGAGGGTAGCGCGTGGGCTGCAGCGGGAGGGGGCAGTGGGACCTCTCGGCAAGCACGGTGCGCCTCCAGTTGGAGCCATCGCCCACCGAGGATGGCCAGGGGTCGTGGCCGCCGCGCGGCCGATAGTTCTCAGGGAATTCATCCCGGGCCAGCGAGGGATGCCACTCGCTGGTGGGCTGCGGGGGCGTGAGCAGCCACGCGGGGCGGTCGCCCAGCGAGACGGGCGAGACGGGGGATTGCGGCGGTGGCGTGGGGTCGAGCACGGTCTCCAGCCAGGACGACCCGCGCCCGGCTTGGATGTCGGCGCCCGCATCCGCGCGCATTTTTGGATGCTGGGGGTAGAAGGAGTGCGAGGACATGGAGGCAAGGAATGGAGTGAGATGAGCTAACAGGGGGAGGCTATGCACAGGAGGATTGGCGGCCGCTGGGGCAGGGATTTTGGGGAATAAATTATATATTTGACAAGAGACACCGAGCTATGTGGCGGCGTCCGGGGCGTCGGGCGGGGGCTAAAGGAGAGGCAGGGGGGGGGGGGAGAGGGGGAGACGGCGCCGCGAAGGAAGGTAAACAAAGAACAAAGGCCCGTTCGAGCGCTGGTATATAGGGAGGGGGAGGGGAGAGAATAAATAGGGGATGAGAATAAATAGGCTATTCTGAACCAGAAGCGTTGGCCGGCAACGCCTGAAAGCAAATAACTTATTCGGGGGGAAGCGCGGGGAGAGGGGGAAGAGGGATGATGAGGGGGATTCGATGATGATAAGGAAAGCAGAAGAAGGCCGCAAAAAAAAGCAAATAGTCAAACACAGCGCGTCCCCAGCCTTTGTTGCCTGTGTAGCGTGAGCGGCAAAATTCATTGGACTGAGCTTTATTGAGGTAGATCCCTTCCGCGCACCATTCGCGACATCATGCCTGCTGCAAACTTGCCACCATACAACCCGCCCGGAGGGGGGCGGCCGAGACAAAATGGAAAGGCCCAGAGAAACCTGGTCAGGGTGGGAAAAAGAAGCCGCCGCCCCCCTCCCTCGCCCCCAGCCGTGCCATGAGACCGATCTGCACCTCCCGCGCCAATGCCCCGCCCCGCCCCCCCTCGTGGGCCCGTCCCAGGCCCGAGGGGCAGAGACGGGGGAAACTGCAATCTCATCTAATTTGTCCCCTGTCAACCATGGCCCATCGCGGCCCGGTCCTCGATGAATACGAAACATGGTGCTCTTCGCCCAGCTCCGGGGCTTCTCCGCGGCCCGCTCTGGCTTTGCTCGACGCTGCACCACCGGCCCACGGTGTCTCTTCCAAGGCCGGCGAGGCTGGGCAGGACGCGGCCGCATCCGCAGCGGTGCATTTCCAGCCAAGCTTTGGGTCCGTTCGTTTCTGGGCCCAGAATCGTGAGAGAGCGGCTCACCGATCCAGTGCCGGCCCTCCCGATCCCGCCAACTTTGGAGCGGAGGTCACCGCATGAGAGAGGCACCTCCGGCTTCCAAATCGAGCCAGCCCTCGTACGCTTCGGTGTCGTGTGTACCACCCGGCCGAACCATTTGTACTCTGGCCCGGCCGGCGCTTCCCTCGATGACGGGAGGCCAATGGCTGCGCCCTCGCCCAAAACAAAGCCCTCGATCTCGCAGCTCGATGGCGATCTGGACCATTTCCGCGTCGTTGCCCCGGTGCTGCGGGAACAGGAGCTCCTCTCCCCTGGGACCGGGCGGCGGCCGGCCTCGACCTGCTTAGCAAGCCATGCCGGTTCAGAGCCCAAGCTCGATTTGCCGGCTGGGCCTGTGTTGATTTTCGCCCTATAAGCAGAAACACCAATTAACCGGAGATAATTTGTCATATCGGCTAGCGTGGGCCTTCGCTAACCCTATTCCCTAATACCTCCCCAATATGAATTCCCTCCGCTCCATGCACAATGCTTTCCGCCTCCCCCTCTCGCGACCAAGGCCATTCTCCACCCTCCCCGCCTCCCCTCGGGACCCGCCTCCCCTCCGGGCGCCCATCCCCCCTGGCGTAGCCCGCCAGCTCGAGGGATTTCCCAGCGTAATGAATCAGATCGTTGCATGGGGAGACATGGTATGTAACCCCTCCCCCCCCCCATCCCTAATCTCTAGCCCCATCATCGCGCTCATGTGGCTTCTGCTTTCATGCTTGGTAGGATAGCTTCGCCCATTTGAATAATGTGCAATACCTAAGGTACATGGAATCCGGTCGCATTAATTTTTTCCACTCTCTGAGCCCTTTCCTTCCCCCCTCCTTTATGGACAACTTTGTCACGGCCAAGAAGGTCGGCCCCATCGTGAAATCCATCCTGTGCAAGTACCGCTCGCCCGTGGTCTACCCAGACACCCTGGCCATTGCCCATCGGATCTCTGACCTCGGCCCCGACCGATTTACCATGGCCTTTCGCGCCGTGTCCTATGCGCAGGAGAAGATCGTGGCGGAGGGAGAATGTGTCGTGGTGACGGTGGATTACGAACGCGGGGGCGTCAAGGCGCCGGTTCCGCGTGAGCTGGTGGAGGTGTTTGAGACCGTGTTGAAGAGGGAACAGGGAGAGTGAATGCCCGTCTTGCACAAGCAAGCGTTGCTTAGACTTAGGTAGACTCAATAAAGCAAACTAAAAGAGTGTATAGACACATTGACGAAAAGTTTATTGGTGCTATTCTCGTGAACCATGAGGGGGAGATTTTCCTTGTTTTGTTAAAAAAAAAAATCAAAATAAAGAAGAGAGGGGCGCGGGGAAAGTGCAGCGGGAAGTAAGAAATGGGAAATAAGAGGAGGGGATGCCAGCGGTTGCTCTAAAGATCGGCAGGGAGGATCTTGCCGGTGCACTCTCCAAATCCAACCCGGAATCCGTCTTTCGACTGGCAGTAGCCCACAATGCGCACGGCATCTCCGTCCTCAATGAACTTGCGGGTGGTCGCGCCGCACTTCACGTCGCGCTGCCCGGACCACGACAGCTCGAGCATGGAGCCGAAGGAGTCCTCGGTGGGGCCGCTGATCGTGCCGGTGCCGCACAGATCGCCGGTGCGCATGTTGCACCCATTGACGGAATGGTGCGCGAGCTGCTGGAAGATGCTCCAGTACATGTACTTGAGATTGGACCGGCATACGGTGTGGAAGTCCTGCGCGCCGTTGGGCTTGATGTCCACCTCCAGAACGATATCGTAGGCGGTGTTGCGCCCCTTCTCCTGCAGATAGGGGAGCGGCTCGGGATCCTGCGCGGGCCCGGGGACCAAGAAGGGTTCAAGCGCATCCAGGGTCACGACCCAAGGAGAGATCAAGGTGCCCATGTTCTTGCCAAGGAATGGGCCAAGGGGCTGGTATTCCCAGGCCTGAATATCACGAGCACTCCAGTCGTTCATCAACACGAGGCCGAAGATGTGGTCCCGCGCCTGGTCAATCGGGATGCGGCTACCGAGCTCATTGCCCGTTCCAACGAGGAAAGCCTATCCAAAGGGGGGGGGTGCCACCATTAAGAAAAAAAAAAACACCCTAGAAACAGAGAAAAGGGGGTCCATCATCGGGCCTATCCTGCTTACCATTTCCAGCTCAAAGTCCATACGGGCAGAGGGCCCGTACACGGGGGGTTGATCGGGCTTCGGGCGGCGCTGGCCGCAGGGGCGCTTCAAATCCGTTCCAGACACCACGACGCTGGAGGCGCGACCGTGATACCCAACGGGAAGGTGGAGCCTTGTTCACAAACAGAAACAGACAAAGACAAATAAGCCATCGAGAACCTGTTTAAATCCATTCGACCATCTTTACCAGTTAGGCATAAGCGCATTCTCCTTGCCACGGAACATGATACCGACATTAGAGGCGTGCTCCTTCGAGGCGTAGAAGTCTGTGTAGTCACTGTAGAGCCATAAATAGAGTCCATCAATCCAATCCTTCTCGTGTTAGGAGACACATAAGGAGAAGAGGGAATTACCCAATCTCGGCGGGGAGGTGCATCCTGGCATCCTTCATCGCAACAAAAGCCACTTGTCTTAGGGCAGCATCGTCGCGCAATGTGGCGCAATCGTCCGAGAGCAGCGTCTGCAAGAGACGGCGGGTGGCCTGCCACACGGGCTTACCCTGAGCCATGAAGGCATTGAGGGTGGGTTGAGCAAAGAGGGCCAAAGGATCCTTGATTTCCTTGGAGAGAAGAGAGGCAATGGCCGAAAGGTCGAGGATGTGATCGCCAATCGCTACTCCCACGCGAGGAGTGGGCTAAATTAATTATCCATGCGCATTAGGTTAATTAGAGGATGTGGAATGGAGGAAGAGGGGGAAAGGCCGGGCGCCATTTTGAAGACTTACGTTGGAGGAGGTCGAGAAAATACCATAGGGGAGGTTCTGGATGGGGAAGTGCGAGTCGGCGGGGACGTCGATGAAACTCTTCATTTTAGTTTAGAATATTATATTTATTTATTATTTTTCAGCAAAAAAACCGAGACAAGCTCTTTTACGCTGGTTGTTTGTGATGTTGTATTTCGAGATTGCATCCGTGGGAAAATTAAGGGGAGGAAGGGTGGCTGATTTCTCAAAAGCACTCTTCTCCCCTTCGGCTCCCAAATCGAATTTTGGTTGGGTTGTGCAAGTGGCCCCCCAGGGGGGAGAAAGGTTGCAAGGCGACCAGGTGGGTGGCAAAAAAAGTTGTGCTTTATCAGTTGAAAGTACACAAGAGGAAAATTATAAAAGAGATAGAAGAGGGGAAAATAAAAGAAGAGAAAAAAGAAATCAACATCAAAACGGGTGCCGGGAGAGAGAAAGGGGATTCATTACATCCGCTAGCACTTCCCAATAGACACATTCGCAAGCAAAGGATTGAAAAAGAAATGAAAGGAAAAAAAATATAAAATATATATGAGCAAAGAAAGTCAAGACAAAAAAGAATCAAGGAAAGCTGGGGAGAAGAGGTAGAGAAGAAGGGCGACGCGATGGAAAAAAAAAAAGAAGGGTGGGAAAAAGAAGAAGAAGAAGAAGAAGAAAAAGAAGAAAGTAGAGACTTCAAGAAAGAAAAACATGCCATTCTTCATGCACACCTTGGGAGAGGGGGGGGGGTAACCCACTTAAATTATTTTCCTGTCTCCTTTTTCTTCTTGTTGCGAGGTGGTGTCACCGGCTTGCCCGTGCCAAGTCCTCCATACGCATACTTCTGCTTTTTCTCTGCTGGTTTCAGGATCTGGAAAGAGCACATCAGTGTCTCGTCCACGCTCATCATGGCCCCTGCATTATCAAACTCGCCACAGTAGTTGGGGGCGGAAAAGAGGGTGACGAGCTGTCGTTTTGCGAAAAACTCGTAGCCCTCCTCGACCACTTGGTGTGCGCGGCAGATGAGGTCCATGTCATGGCGTTGTAGGAATTTCGAGACCACGTCGGCCCCAAAGGTGAACGAGACGCCACGGTCATTTTCACTCCAACCCACCACCTCTTTGTCGGGATCGGACCAGAGCAGGTCGCAAAGAAGTCCTAGCATGGAACAACATGGGGGGTCAGAAGGGAAACAGACATCCAGCACCATTAAGGAGACGGCAAGGGAGCTCACCTGTGTCGGGAACATCGGTCGGCCGCATCACGCGGCGGATTTGGTCCATACTATGTAGATCCGGGGAGAGCCCGCCATGCATAGCGAAGATTTTCTCGTCGACAATGGCCGCAATGGGGAGACAGTTGAAGCAGTCGGTAAATGTTTTCCACAGTTTAATATTGTAACGCCGTTTACCTATGGGGGGGGAGGTCCAGGTAGGATTCATTAGAGCACGCGGCGATACAAAAAGCAAGAAGGGGGAACCCTCTAGTTACATTCGTCGTAAAAGCCGTAGATCCTATTGATGCTGGCGCACTCATGGTTTCCTCGCAAAATGAAAAAGTTCTCTGGGAATTTAATCTTATACGCAAGCAATAAACATATTGTTTCCAAGGATTGCTTCCCGCGATCTACATAGTCGCCCAAGAACAGATAGTTTGCTTCTGGCGGGAATCCCCCGTATTCGAAAAGGCGTAAGAGGTCGTAGTACTGGCCATGCACGTCGCCTAAACAGAGGGAGGAGAGAAGAGAAGGTTGAGCCGGCGGCTCTAGCCAAAATTTGACATGGGCATATTACCGCAAATTTTGATAGGGGCTTCTAGTTCGAGCAGGATGGGTTGCGAAATGAATATTTCTCGTGCCTTTGTGCAGAGATATCTGATCTCATATTCTGCGAGCTGCACCTGTTTGCCCGGGCGACTCCCTCGAACTAGATTTGAACACACAATGGAGAAGAATGGTAAAAAGGGAGCAGGAGGAGGGGGGGAAAGGGAGTGCCGGTATACATTACCCTCTAAAAGTCGTTCAATCACAGAATCAACATCTACTTCACCGTCTGCCATGATGAAATCGGGAGAATTAAAATGATCAATCTGGAAATGATGAGAAGCGTAGAGCAAGAGATTAATAACATTGGCATTCAGCACAAAAAATTATCTGAGCATCCACACGACGGATCTCTCCTGGGCAAGATGCAGAGAAAATCCAAGGGACGGAATGATGCAAGCAGCCCAGATCCATTTCTACCCATCCACAATACACGCTCTGCAAAACATCATCCGATGTACTGGGGAAACACCAACCTTGATTTCCTTCAATCACAAAGGGAAAACACGCACAAATGAAGAGATGTATTTTATATATGTGTCTGAGTCACGTATCTTGGTAGTATTAAAATATAGGATAATTAGTTGGTGTGTCTTGATGGAAAAAAGTGAGTATTGAAAAATAATTTTTAATTAGTGAAAAAAAAAAAAAAAAACTTCGGACGCAGCAGATGAAACCAAAAATTGGGCTCAACTGGGAATTGAACCCAGGACCTCTCCCACCCTAAGGGAGAATTATACCACTAAACCATTGAGCCACCCTATTCGGTGAAATTTAGATTTGAGAAATCTTTTTATAGCGGAATTTTTCTGTATAATTTTCACAGATGGATTTTTTTAAAGAGACATTCTCAGGAAGGTTAGTGTTCATAGTTTAGGCCTTTTTTGAAATATACAAGGTTCGATAACCTTTGTAAGAGACTTAATACATTTTATCAGAGAATCCTGGATACACTACGTTTATATTTCTAGGGATAATATCAACGCATTGGATGCCACGAGGAGACGCAAGGCAAAGACCGACAAAAGCATGATGGTATTATATCCAAAGGTATATTTCCGTTTGATCTACATATAAATCAATGGGCCATGAGTAGAGGTCCAAAGGAAAAAAAATGAAGAAGAAAGCTTAAAAATAAAAATGGGTCAAGAGCCGACAAATTCAGATCATCGATAGTCAGGAGGTGACCTTTGATTTCGAAGACGTAGGGTATACCTAGAGCGACCTAATCTGTTTTGAGTCGTTTCAACCTTTATACTTCGATTACTTATATTTAATTTCTCTAAGTTGACCCCACTGTTATAATAAATTTTAAATTAACAGAGCACGTAAGTACTTGCCTCCAGAAAGGAAAAAAAAACCATTAAAATAAAAGTGATTTTTTATTTTACTTTCCCGTTTTCCTACAGCTGCTTTACTTTCAGCCTCATATACATATATATATATCTATTTACTATGTTTTTTTTTTTACACCATCACATTTCTCTTTAATCCATCTATGAATAGCCGCATTGAAAGTGACTTTATCATCCTATCCTAATGTACCTTCAATTTTTCGACACCTATCCTACCTTTTTCAACCTAGCCCTCATACCATCAGGAGTAGATATCTCCCAGCGTGAGCGGGGGCCTAACTGTCTGCCATTGAACTGGCGTTCAGTGGCCCATTTCTTTGATTACCCAGCCTCTAGAGGCAAGGGAGATTGCTTGTCATTTGTATTTAATTTTTACTTAAAAATGGAATAATGAAGCGACCGATTTCTCTCCGTCCATGGCCCAAGCCCCCTCCCAGTTCCCCAATGAATGCAGCCTTCTGCTGAATTTCAATGCATCCCAGTAGGAACGCGCATGTAACCAGATCCAAGTGCGTCCATATATTCTATTCAAGGCTTGAGTTGATGAAGTTAAATGAAAGTAAACCTTCTCACTATGACTATATATAGCAGTGTCGGGATGGTCAGATATCAAGATCGCCAGGGACGCTTCCTCAGAAATCCGATGTCTCCTTCTCATCAAGTAACGAAAATGGACGCTTGCCTCGGGGCAATACCGAATTCCAAATTCCAGAAGGAGAGAGAAGCAGGATCTTTTGGGAACAGAATATACCATTTGCTTATTTACCAGCATTGATTGCCTTGCTAAAAAGGCAGTCATCGCCCCTTTGTTGAAAAGAACAGAATGAGGGTCAAGCCTGTCCAGAATCCGCCGATGGGAGTGGCCGACTCAACCAGTAGGTCGGGTCTATTATGGGCTCAGGCCGACAGGGGGCAGGCTGACTCTCAGTAGGTTTTTCGTTAATGCGTCCATCCAAGTTGACAGCTGCGTTGTAGAAATTGTATATATATTCTTTTTAACTTACAGAGGAGGAAAAGCAAAATGTAAATAAATTGTATAGCACCATGGATTAGTAGTAAACAGAAGAGGGGAAGATTTTTTCATATATGGAAAATGCATCAACCCAAGGGCAAAGAGTCGGGCTCGTGGCTCTAGGAACTCTGGTCCATTATTCTACAATGGTCAACTCCTTGATCCGATTGGGCGCGTAGGTGTCTTTGTACTTCTCCCAGATTTCCTTGAGTGCATCAATGTATTGCTCTTGAAGTTCGGCTATATCATCTGCGGTAATGTTGGTTTTTTTCTGGGTAGGAATGGGCTTTCCGTCTGAAAAAAATGGCCGGGGGGTCAGAGGAGTTAGCGCACTTTCCCAGAGAAGGGCATCCGAGGAGGAAGAGCAGAGTACTTACACACGACGACAATAGGACGTCTGTGGGGTAGCAGCCCATAGTCATCTAGAGAGAGAATCGATGTTTGGGTGAGCTTACGGGTTAGGCTCGATTCGGCAATAAAGAGAAAAGGGCTTACAATTAAAGATGCCTCGGCCATGGAAGAGCGGAAGCGTGAAGCTGAATATCCGCTGGAACTGTTTCTGGAACTTGAATAGGAAAGAGTCGCGCTCGTTCTTGATTTGGTCGAAAATGTCATTCTCTCCAAATCCAAGCACGGGAACCAGCGAGGCCCTATGGTCCACGGTCACACACGCGTTAGTTTATGGAGTTCGGGGGCGGCCAAAAAGACCCGAACATCAGCACGCTTACCCAGTCTGTAGGGCTAGTTTGATGAAGCCATGGCGCCTTCGCAAGGCCAAATCCATTGTGCCCGGACGAGAGAGCAGACTCTCCGTCGCTCCTCCAATGACGATGACAATCGAATTGCCGGGCCCCTTGTTCAAGATATTGAAGCACGACGAGCGCGACTAAAGAGCAAAGAGAAATGAGCTCGACATCTATACCGGGGGGGGCAACTGGTGAGACAAGTGCCCAGCATTACATACCACCGCACACACGCCGTGGGCCATCAGCCAATCTCTGTAAAATGGCGTTGTGAAATTAATGGTGAGCGTCAACAAATGCGGTTTGACACCCGGAAAGAGCTCGGAGAAACCAGTCCCCTCGGTAGCAAAATTAGCCCATGCGCCCATTCCAATGATGCCGTGGGGATGGTACCCAAAAATGTAGTTTTTCGATGGATCTAGATCTCCTTCCTAGAATGCATGGACAGAATTAGGGGATAAGAAAATGGGGATTCACGAAATGGGTGGCCGCCTGCCAAGTACCTTAATAGCTCTAATCGGAAAGAATCTGGGAGGCAATATAAAAACAGGGTGAGATTCACGCAATTCCCACCACCGAAAGCCCATGGGCCACTCACTCTGCAAACCATCGCCAAACCACCATTCTCCTGACCCACTGCAGGGGTCGCCCCCCGTTTTCGGGGGCCCGATCAAATCGAGACCACACCAAGTATGAAATGACAAAGGGCCATGCAAAAGGAATGGCACAGAGCAGGAAGAAGACCCCCAAGCAGATCGACATCATGCAGAAGAAGACGAGCACGCCGAATGTCTGGCGGCGCCGGCGAAGAGGGATATTGAGCGGGGCAAACCGAATGTGCTGATTGGGCTTTTTCTCAGGCTGTGAGGGAGGGGGAGGGGCCCCGTTGTCCTTGGGCTCCTTGCCGGCGACTGCGGCGGGCTCGTTTCGGCTGTCACCATTTTCATCCCGTGGGGCGTCGGGGATCGTCATGTCGAGGTGTGATTAAATGCGCAAATTCGAGCAGGTGTTTTGGACTATGAAGAGAGTTTGTTTGCAAAGCAGAAGCTAGAACGCGTGAAAGAAGTGAGAAAAAGAGAAGTGTTAATCTGAATTGGGAACCTCCAATCGCTTTCCGCCGAAAATTTGCAATCTGGTTGGTCGCGGAGGGGCATAGCGGACGAGCGAGAGGCCGATGGAGACTCAAATCAGCCGAATATCGGCCTGCTCAGAGAGCTGCCGCTCACCCTGCACCGATCCCCGTGCTCGGTAGGACTAAGCCACAGCCCGCTGCCCTATGCTTCCGCGGCATGCTCCAAAGTGACAGTTTGGTGCGGTACCAACCACCCGCCTTTGCCTCTTGCCTCCAGTGTAACAGCCCGAACTCAAAGGCCCCTTTTCATCAAGTCCCCACAAAAAGCAGCCCGTTCGTTTCAGCTTCATCCACGCCTTCTCCTCTCGAGCCCCCATGCGTCCCCCTCTCCTTCTCCCCTGCTCCACCACGCATAGAGTCCGTCCTCAGCGCCACGAGCCGAGCCTGGCTATCGTGGCCAGAGTATTGCTGAGTATGTTGCACAGTTAAATTTGCCGTAGAGCGAGAGCGCACCCATATCTCCACCACGAGCAGATGCTCTGCTCTTCCAGCCGCCTGGCCACAATGGCGCGGGAAGAGACATACTGTGAGCATCCTTCCCCAACTCCAGCCTATGATGTCAAATCGATAGAGAGTCGTGAAGCCGAGAATCATTACAACCCTAATCAAGCTTGCGTAACAATGGCCGTAAAGGGATATTTGTCTTAATAATTCAGGTTGACAGTACCTTTCTGCACCTGACTATGGCCAGAAGCAAGGCAGCATCCACCTTTCCGGATGCGCTACTTCTCTCTACAGCTTAGCTTAGCTTAATTTTCCTTTTGGGATGGACGACCAGTTTTATCATATGAAAAAAAAAATAATCAACCAAAAATTGAAGGTCAGAGCCATTTCTGAAATCAGGTAATGCGGCTTCGGGCTCATCGGCTAGTAGCCAATGGCTTGCCCATCGCCCCGCTGATCGGAGCCGGCGGTCAGCACTCGTCTTCCTGTTCTCGCATCGCGCGAACACCGGATGATTTGCCCTTTGCCAAACACGTCCCGTTTCATGCCCGTGACGACACGCACTCGGTGGCCTTTAGCCTCCAATCCCCGCACCACCTCCTCCTTGATCCCGTCCTCGAGGTAGATAACCCCGTCCTCCTCCACGCCAATGCAAAAGCGCGGGCGGTCTAGCGCGGTTTGCGGATCCATCTTGTAATTGAGAAGATTGAGAAGCACTTGAACATGGCCTTGAGGCTAAAGTTTTGAGTGGGAAAAAAAGAGAGAAAAATGAATACACAGGCAGAGAAAGACAATGGGATCATAGTTGCCTGCATGAATTTGCCCATGACTATGGTGCAAATAGAAAAAAGTCAATCAATAGAATGGGTCAAAGAGCCAGCGGAGAGGCCAGGAAACTTACCGCCATAGCAGAGGAAGAGTTCCCCCTCCACCGTCACCATGGCCGGGATGATCGTGTGGTAGGGTCGCTTTCTTGGAGCGATGCAGTTGGGCGACCCCTCTGTCAGGTTAAACCCGCTGCCTCGATTCTGCAGCGTGAAGCCACAGCCCTTGGGAATGGCCCCAGATCCAAATCCCTGGTAGTTTGAATTGATGAAACTGCACGCGTTGCCCTCTTCATCTACCACGGAAAAATAGACGGTCCCAGGCTGAGCGAGCGGCTTGCCCCGTTCCACATCGACTGACGCCCTCTCCGGGTCGAAGAGCTTCGACCGCTCAGCCAAATAGTCCTTGTGGAGCAGATTTTCGACGGGAACGGGGCCATGGTCCGGATCGCTAACGTACCAACGCGCATCGATGAAGGCAATGCGAAGTGCCTCGATCACCGCGTGCAGATACTCGACCGAGTTGTGCTCCAGCGCCTTCAGGTTGATTCTTTCCTCCTTGTCGAGGGCCTCTAGAATGCCGAGGGCCATCAGCGCCGTAAGGCCCTGGCCATTCGGTGGACACTCGTAGACCGTCACGCCCCCAAAGTCGATCCGAATGGGGTCAACGCGCGTCGACGTGTGGCTTGCAAGATCCTCCAAGGTCATGACCCCCCCACGAGACTGGATCACATTGACAATCTCCTGCGCGATTCTACCCCTGTAGAATCCGTCCTTCTTCTCCCGCGCCAGCACTCGGAAGGTTTCGGCCAAATTGGGCAATCGTATCACCTCTCCTGTCTGCGGGGCCCGCCCATCTACCAGCATCTCCTCGGAGTTGGGCGACGCTTCCTTGAGCTTCTTCTCCTCTCGCCCCCACGCATGGGCCGTAATGGGGGACACGGGGTACCCTCCCTCGGCCAGTTCAATAGCGGGCTCCAATATCTCTCCCAGGGAAAGACGGCCACTTCCAAACCACTCGACCGTATCGACCCAGCCGGCGGCCGCCCCCGGCACCGTGACGGAGTTGATGTTGGTATGGGGGATGGAGTCGCCTTGGACTTTGAGCATGTTCCGCACGAAGTCAAGGGTGAGAGCAGCGGGAGCGCGCCCCGAGCCATTCAAACCATAGACATGTCGCGATTTGGCATCGTAAAAAAGGCAGAAACAGTCGCCGCCAATGCCGGTTGAGCAGGGCTCTATGGAACCATGAGTGGGCATTAAAGGAATTTCCAAGCGATATTCCAAAAAAACATGGTTAATTGCTATACCTGTAACATTGAGCGCAGCAGCTGCGTTATAAATAGAAACAGCAGATGATAGTAATTAGTCAACGAATAGCTGATGCTAAAATTTTGCTTGCTCACCAACAGCAACGGCAGCATCCTAACCATATATATATATTGAACAGGGTCAGTCAATATTCTAGCCATGAGGAGACGGTGTGCAAGGCGGAGCTACAATACTCACTGCAGCATTCCCTCCCTTCATTAATATCCGTAGCCCAGCTTGTGATGCCAAGGGTTGACTATCCGGTAAAAAAAAGGAATTCGCCGCGCATTAGACCATTAATTCACTTCGTTAATAATGCAAAGGGTTGAATTCGGCATCTTGGATTGAGGAAGCTTACGAGGATGCAACCGCGGCCCTAGTTGCAAACACGGGCGAGCGACGGGATATGCTGGCAAAGCAGTCAGGTGGATATTCAATGGAGGGTAGAGCCATGTGGAGAAAGAACTTGGTCCGAGTTCTCAAGATATCGGTCACAATAAATCAAGATGGACGCGAAATATTAGATCCGAGCTCCTTTGAAATATCGATTGGCTACAGAGAGCTGAATCCGAAATGGGTCAAGCCAAATTCTCTCTATATTACTATGGTTCCCTCGTGGGGTTGAATAGGGTGCGTGTCTGGCCATTCTACAAATTTTGTTAAAGGCCACACGCGTTGCTTCAAAGACTCTGAACTTAGCTATCACTTGATCATTAATATAGTTTGCTGGCAAGGAATTGCTCCAAGGGGATGTACTTTCAGAGATGTTAGAACTGGAAGTTTTGGGCTGGAGGCCATTTGTTCCAAACTCTACAAAACACAATATAGCACAGTATGTACCAGGAACATAGGGGTGCAAATATATTATTTTATGAATCTAGTTGTTTTGCCTTTTTTTAAACCAAGTAAGACATTAGAAAGCATTGGCATTTAATGAGATCCTATCCTATGCTCAATTACCTAAGGTCGTGGTGTATAGTTATTGATAGCCATGAACATAAATAAATTTGATATTACAATTAGCTCCAATTTTGCCTTCCGTTCCTAAGGCTCATTTATAGTGCTACCTTCAGGGGGTGGTATTACAAGGAAAATTATAAATGTTTTCAGGTTGTATTAGTGTAATTTTTTTCTACAAAAACAATTTTATTGTAATTCTCTTGTAAAAGCTCAGTTTATCAATAAGCGGTCCCATCATTATGAATTATGAGCAGCCTACAGGTCTCTGTCAAAATTGTTTAAACTTAGTATATACAACGGCTTAAACAAAGAATTGATATTATTTTGATGGTATTATATTATTCCTTATAGGGACGGATAAATGAATTACTAATGATCCTTCTTAATGAAAACACTGATATTATACTTTAAATAATATATATATATTCGAAACAACAAGTATGAAAAAAGAAAAAGGAATATAACTGGAATAAAGAGAAAATAAAAAATAGATTTAAGCTTAAATACTATTAAAAGTATATTATTAATCTGCTCGTTTCTTTTTACATTTATCGTGAGGGAATGTTTAGGACCAAACACTTTCTTATGGATATTAAATGTACGTGTGTAGAGTGGTTCTGCTTGCTCATATTTGCCTTGGTTATGATAGAGTTGAGCGAGATTGTTTAGAGAAGTGGCTGTATTAGGGTGCTCGGGTCTCAGTATCTTCTCTCGAATGTTAAGTGCATGTGTGTAGAGTGGCTCTGCTTGCTCATACTTGCCTTGGTCATTATAGAGTAGAGCGAGGTTGTTCAGAGAAGTTACTGTGTCAGGGTGCTCGGGTCCCAGTCTCTTCTCTCGAATATTAAGTGCACGTGTGTAAAGTGGCTCTGCTTGCTCATATTTTCCTTGGTTATAAAAGAGTGCAGCGAGATTATTTAGAGTAGTGGCAGTTTCAGGGTGCTCGGATCCAAATCTCTTCTCTCTAATATTAAGTGCATGTGTGTAGAGTGGCTCTGCTCACGTGCTGTTAATATTCGTAAGAAAGTATTCGGTCCCATACACCCCCTCACTATAAATGCTAAAAGAAACGAACAAGTTAATAATTTATTTTTAATATTTTTTAAACTAAAATCTATGAGTATTTATTTCTATATTCCATTGATTCTCTTTACTCTTATTTCATTTATATATATCTGGATATTTTAATTATCTATTACAATTTTACATTTTTTGAAAAGTTTCACTAGTAAAGTAAGTAATTCCGAAGAATTTTAAGAAAGCGTGCAAGAAGGCCGACAAGGGTGAAGTGTGTGTCGAAGGCAAGAAGAACTTCGATAATCTGCGCCGTATACAGCGAGAGATGCATTATGGTTGCACCGGAAATTATTTCGCGGGAGATGTAGAACTTTGTGAACGAGAAGTTACTGAAGAGGATAAAAACCGACTCGAGAAACTGAAGGAGACTACCTTCAAATGCTGTTGCAGACCTCTCTATCCTATTTAATAAAGTGCTAAGGGGATTTAAGAGAGGATAAAAATGCCACTAGCGCAACTAACCATGTTATAGGGCTTCGGGTATGACCTATGGAGCGTATTATGGTAAGAATCATGGTAAGTATTAGGTTAAAAATTAATATAATTACTAAATTAAATATCGTGGTAAATATTTGGGTAAGCATTGGTATATTATTAGGGAAAGTTATAGGTTAGGTTAGAAAATAAAATAAAACCTACTAGAGGAAGGGAAGGTTTTGATGGTGGTTTGAGGAAGCTACTACAAATGATTGTGTATCGATTGCACTAAAAATGAGCGCTCTAGGTTGGATACTCGCAGAGTTATTAGCACTCAAAGTTTTTGCTATAATACTAGAGATTTATATCTAAATAGTTTGGTCCAATCAAATTTCATAATTCTTATTTCTAAATCTCTGATTCTGTCTGACTTTTTGTGGAAACCCCCATATCATGCTATATATCTATTTTTACGGGATAATATAGAGTAAATATAAATTTTTTTATCAAGTTTGAATCGAGTAGTGTAAATTGTGATGGTCACAACCTCAATTCCTTTGATCGTGCCGAATTTCTTTTATTGAACCCGAAATCGGCCGATAATTGAAAAGTACGGAAACATGCACCAGTAATTCCATCCTATAGAATCTTGATTTCCCGACCAGGAGCAAAGTGGCTCCTTCTCCACGTAGTCTATCTTTGTGACCCAGAGAGCAAAGAGGGGAGGGGGAGAGTTGGAACTGGTTAAAAGCGCCCGTTGTTAACAAATGAGTTTAAATAGAGGATATCGATATTGTATAGAGTTTTCGGGCTGAAAGGGGTGGGAGGGGGGGGGAGGGAGAATAGAGAAAGTGTTTAAATAAAACCAACGGTTTAAAACTAAAAGAATAAACATCGGACAATTAAGTTATGCAAAACATACAGATATTACAACAAAACAGGTGGAGCAGAACAAAGGAGGGTGGAAGGGTTATCATGCCATGATGCCTTTTTGGTAGCTCGCCTCCTCGTCGGTGTCGACCAGCGACGCGCACAAGGAGACCAAACGCTGCACCCGCTCCAGGGCCAAAAACTCGGGGATGTAGCCGTCCGTCAATCGGGTCTTCGCCTTCTCCGCCCGCAGTACCTCTCCAATGGCCACCTCGCCCTCCCTGGGGTCGCTGGGTATCATGGGCAAGTGAAGCCGATCGCTCTCCTTAACGCGCCTTCGAACCGCAGCAAGCAGCTCTGGTGCAACAGGTGCCTCGTAATCGGCGACATGATATCGCTCCAGAAGCCGCAGCAGCTGCCTGCCGTTCAGACACCAGCACTCTTCTAGCAACGCGGGGAGCTCCTTCACGTTCGTTTTCTTTCCCTGCAGGGCATGAGTGGCCTGCCGAACAGGCTCCATCACATTGGGGTGAACCTCGTGCGCCTTGCACCACTCCTGAATGCGCACCACATTGTGTTGGATCTGGACCGCGCGCTTCCAACAGCTGAATCCCCTGCGGTCGAGGAGCTCATTGAACGCAATCGCCCCCGTCATGGACAAAAGATCCGTCAATACGCGGTGGGCAAGGGGGGCGTACAGGCAATAGCTGTGCATAACTCGCCGCAAGCGGTTAAGGGCGCGGAGGAAGAATTGGATAGTGGGCGGCTCGTCCCCTGAATAATCGAACGCGGAGGCAACAGGCGAGGAGGTGGAGGAGAGGGAAGAGGTGGAGATGGGGCGGCCGTTTTGTGCCCCGGATGCGACCACAAAATAGGCTAGCGACTGGCTCTCGACGATGCAGGGGATGACCAGGAAGCCGAATCGGGAGCGAAGCTCACGCACCCACTCTCCGTAGATCTGGGCCGCCAGTCGCGCGAGATGTTGCCGGGTGACTTCCGAACTGGGATCTAGCCGGGGTCTGTCGCTGAGGAGGGTGTGGAGCTCGAGCACGTTGCGCAGCCAATAGGCCCCCATCAGGATCGCGATTTCCTCGCCCCGATGATTGAAGCACTGCTCCTGCACGGCTCGAATCACGTCCGCAACCAACTGCTCTGCATCTCTCCTTAGCCCCATGCGCCACAGTTGGACCAGGGCTAGGGAGATCACGCGCGCAGGGAAAATGATTTCAAACACCGAGGGCGCCGCGTGCGTCAGTGGAGGTAGTCGACAGCCGCGAATGAGCCCCTCTACAATCTCATCCCGCAGCGATTGTCCCTCCTGGCACAAAAGTTGCTGTAGCTCCCGCGCGGGATCCTCCCACTTGCTACTCAAGTGTCCGTGTATCCGCTCGGCAAAGGAGGCCGAGAGGTGAAGTGGCGAGTACCGCTCAAAATCCTGGTGATGGGGATGTGGCGCCATCCCACTTGCACCGTTCACCGCATTCATCCCGTTCACCCCAGCCCGACGCTCCTTCCCGAGAGCTTGCTCGCCCTCGCGAGAGCCAGGGCTGAGAGGCCCGTGTGCATTCATGTACGCCTCCTCCATTTCCTTCCATACGCGCTCTAAGCGCGAGTACTTTTCGATCCAAGCGCGTACCCGAGACTCCAGGTGATGTGCCCTTGCTCTAAGCGCTTCGTCCTCTGAAATATGGTCAAGACGGTTGTCTAGGAGAGAGCTACCGCCATTGCGCTTTGCGTTTCCTTGGGATTGTCTGGGGGAAGCAAAGTTGGCCAGGTGTTCCCCTCGGTATGGTTCCAATCCACTCCCGTTCATGGCTCGGCTTTCCTGCTCCCTAAGTGTATCTCTCAGCACTGTGGCCTCTTGAGTCGCCCTCGCTTTGTTCGCTTGTTCCTCTCTCTCCAGTCGCGCCAGGAATGCTTCTCTCCTCTTCTCCCACTCTTTCGTGGCCAAATACCTTCGGATGCATGATTGCGCCACGATAATCTTACGTCGATCCTCCTTGTATCGCCTCCGTGTCACCCACCCACGATAGACTCGCTGGATGTTCTCCGCTGCCACATGCTGCTGCTGCAGTTCTTTTCTCACCTTGTAGCCTCGCCACAGCTTTTGAAGCGCAATGGCGCCTTTTTTCTGAGCACGCAGCTCACCTAGAATACGCCGTGCCGCACATCGCCTGGCAAAACATTGCAGGCGCACCACCGCCAGCAGAATGCGGAGGTATCGACGGCGATACACAAATCGACGGATATACTTTTGAAGGACCACGACCGCTTCATCCAATTTTGCAGCGCGATATCCCTCTAAAACTGCTAACTATCGAAGTCAAAGTATCAACATGGTTAGAGCAGGAAAAGTAGAAGATGCAGTGCAGCCGGAGTTCATATCACGATTAGGGCAATGAGCTGCCTAGAAAATTTTTTTTTCCAGGAAAAGAAAGGATGAGTAGGTCAACTTACCAAGTTCGATCGCAAAAATATCTTGGTCTTTCCAATGCGGTACATCTCGGGGTCCTTCGTGTGGGTGGACTCCAACACACTCTCGCATTTTTCTTTCGCCCCCAGGGGTACCAGATCATGGCTCTCCTGCTTGGGCACAAGCATCCCGAAACGTTTCCAAAAATCTTCCAGCCGCCACTTGGCCGGAAACCCAGCACAGCTGATTTTGATCGTCTCCAGCACTCCGCACGCTCGCAGCTGCGCCAGGACGGCGGCACGATCGAACTCCCACGCCGACTTCTGCTCGTTTGGCTTCACACACCGAATGTAGTGAACTTGGGTGGAACGCACCACTTCCATTAGACCGACGAGCGAGGCCTTGAAGATGGAGCCAAGGGTGGCGGGCTTTTTGCCGGTTCCAGGACCCCGCCCATTGCCGCCTGCTGGCGCCACCGGCGAAGAATTGGCGGACGAGGGCGAGGAGGCTCGGGACGACGCGTGGGCTACGAGTCCGCGCACAAAGTCGAAATCCGAGTCTTGCAGGAGGGCAAGGTGCTCCTCCGGAAGGGTGTCGCGATTTTTCTCCAAGAAACCGTCGACCTCATACGTCACTTCGTGCGCGTAGTGCACGATGGTGAAGGCGTTCCCCCCACCAAACCTAGGGCGGCGGAAATACTTTGCGGAGGGGGTGTCAAACTGTTGGTATAGCTTGGTGCATAGGCCCGCGTCTGAGCCCGAGGGCATTCGCGACTCCTCATCTAGCAGCGAGAGAATCCCCATCCGGCTCTCGATCATGTCGATGCAGGCCAGATTGTCGCTGAATTCAATGAACTCCCACGCAATGTCCTCACGCAAGTAATCCTCTTGCTCGAGTCGGAACACGTGCTCGTTGAATTCGCGCTGGAGCTTCTCGTTGGCATAGTTGATGCACAGCTGCTCGAACGAATTGCGGGTAAAGTGCTCGAACCCGTAGATGTCCAGGACGCCGATAAACGCGTCGCCCTGCACCGGAGAGCCCCGCGATAATCCCAGGTTGATGTGTGCAACCAGCCAATCAAACAAGTTGGCGTATACGTACTTCACGACGGAATCCCGCACGACCACCGCTTGGGCGGGCTGGAGGGCCGTCACTATTTTTTCTGAGCGGGTCGATATTTGACGCTTGATGATCCATTTTTTGAAACCGGCCGGCGGAATGCCCAGCAGCTGGCATGCCTTTTCGAGGCGGGGGTCCTCCTCGGAAACCAGGGCTTCATTTCGGCCGGTAATCGCAATATTTCCTATGTGCAAGAGGGCTGCCAGCAGCCGAAACATATCTCGCTGGGTATCTTCATCGATTCCGATGGTGGACAGGGCAAGTTGAGTTTGGGAAAACTCGAGCGCGTCATCGACCCCTTGAATGGACGCGACTCCTCCTTGGTTCAGGTAGTGGAAATGGTCATGGCTTGTGAGGCCAAGCAGCTCCCGGTCGGCCACAGAGGCCCCGGCACACAGCTGATAAAATATGTGATAGTTACGCTCGGTATCCGGCTGATACACAAGTCGCGAGCGTTCGAGCAAATAGGTATCCAATTTGGCGCCGATAATGTTCGCCCGATCGTCGAATTGAATCTGCACAAGATTCGAGCGGAGAGTTAGGGCTGCATTGAATCCAATGGCCAAAAGGCGAGTCAACCTTGGGAATCTACCTTGATATACTTGCCAAATCTCGAGCTGTTGTCGTTCCTTGTTGTTTTGGCATTGCCGAATGCCTCCATGATAGGATTGGTGGCTAGAATTTGCTCTTCCACTCCAGCTGCCCCTCTTTTCTCGCTGGACCCCGTTTCTTCGTCCATTCGCCTTCCGCTGGCGGATGCAAAATACCGCATAATGAACTTTGCACTCATTGTTTTGCCGGCGCCACTCTCCCCAGAGACAATGATGGTCTGATTCCTTTGCTCGCGGATCATACATCGAAATGCCTCTTCGGCTATGGCGAACAGGTGGGGCTCCAAGTGGTTGCGTTCGGCGGACGAGTAAGTCCGGATCATTTCAGGGCCATAGAGATCGATATGCTCAAAAGGATTGACGGCAATCAGAACGATCCCTGAGTAGGTGTAGATAATCTTGTTGGAATAGCGATTCTGGATGGTGTATATGACTTGAAAGGAAGGGGGAGAGGGGTTAGAAACGGTGAAGCAACGAAAATGGGTCCGTAGTTTGGCAATACCTGATGGCTCGTTCAAGTGCGTAAGCTGGGTGAGATCATCGACAGCGTTTAGATGAGGAGGATTGCGTAAAGGCGGAAGGCTTTTGTCTAGGGAGTCTTTATGGGTCTCAATGATGGACTCCTGGAAACGACCAATGAATGCATTAGATTAGATAGAGCTACTTAGCATAGAGATGTAAAGAACAAAAGCAGTGGCAGCGAATGGGATACCTCTCCGCGTTCATCCATGACCACTATTCTTATTCGGTCATGAATGACTTTCTTTTCCAGCACCTCGCCTGCAATCCAGTCTTCAACTTCGCCATCCCGAGGAAGCCAGACCAGCGTTCCGCGGACATATGCGTCCAGGAGTGCGGGCATATGTGTTCTGTTGGCTGAGCACGATGGATGGTGATGTGTTCACTAGAATGAAGAGAAGTGAGCAGAAACAGAATTCAATTAGGAATACATGGATTATCAATTATGCGGTCATCTGAACGCATTCGATAGAAGAAGGGCGGCATAGCTAGCCCATGTTGACATGGACGCCGTACCTACAATGAGGGGTGGGGTAATGAGCCGGTTAGCCGATGCGCATAGAGTGGCTCTTTAATCGTGGGGGGATGCTCGAGGGTAAGGGGAGAAATGAGCGATGAATGGATGCATGCGGATCGCTTATAAAAGAGGAAGAGAGGTCGACATTTAAGGTGTAACCGTTGTGGTACCTCAGTGGTCCCAGGGAAATTGAGCCTCGAAATTTCCTGGTTTGTCCGCCAAAATCATCACTTTCACCCTTCAAATAAAAAAAGCTCAGAACCATATATTCACCGGCATTCAGCATATATACAGGAGGGAGGCGGAATCATTAATAGGAGGGGTTTGAAAAGGCTATAAAGGCATAGAGGTGTATAGTACAAGACACAGTGCACAACGGGAAACCGGAAAGCAACTCATAGGAAAGCATACAACCAAGGTAAATGACAATATCCAATACAATCTCTGATGACAAGACAGCACACTTAGCATACATGTTACATATCAGCAGGAGGAATGGCCAGCGGCCGGTTCAGTTTGCGCCGAACGTTCCTATATCTATCGACCCCCACGCCCCTTCCTCTTCTCTGCGGACAGGCCGCGAGACCGAGCCGTCGGTGAATCTGCGGGCTGATCCCAGCGACGAGGATGAGCCGTTGTTGCACTTGGTGATGGTCGCCGCCCCCCTTGTGGTAGAAGATGGCGGCTCTTTCGATACAGTCCATTCCCCAAGATAGGTTCTGCTTTCCGACGGCGACGACGCGGAGGATTTCACAGAGGTACAAGCCGATTCGACGGGGGCTGCGGGCTCCGAGGCGCGACGCATTTCGGGGCGGGGGGGGAAAGGGCGCAGGGTGACGAGGGGGTGATCGAGGTAGAGCTGGTGTTGGAAGTTGCTGGAGAAGAGCAGCGAGGGCGAGGGCGGGGGAGTGATGATGGAGCTGCCTTCGGCGGAGTCGGGGGAGGAAGAGCGCGAGGAGGAGGAATGCAGCTGATCCAGCCCACGCTGGGCATGCGCCTTCTGCACGCATTGCTCGGAGCAGAACAGCGCGCGATCAATGGGGACGTGGTTGGAGCAGACAATGCACATTTCCACGTTCATGCTGGAGGAGATTGGAGAATTAGAATGGCTAATGTGATGGGCGCGATGCGTGGAGTTCAGTCGGCAAAGAGGCGGGCAGAGGGGTGCGACTTTTTTCTTTTATAGGCTGGCTTCTTCCCCCCAGCCTTATCTGGCACTCCGCCAGAAACAGACAGGCAGACCGAAACAGGAGTAAGGCGGTGCTTCAAAATTTCAAATTGGCCAAAGCTTAGGAAAGCTTTCTTAGTGGGGAAAATGCGCAGCAGGCTCACTTTTAAGGGGGGAGAAGCCGACCGGTGTGGGCCATTCGAGCCAGGGTGTGGCAATTTGTCCTGGACGCCTTCTCCGTTGGAAAAAAAGAAAAACGCAGGAAAAAAAATCGGTTTGGCTTTCCCCCGGATCTCATTCGAAAAAGACCGAATCATCCCGTTGTTTGAGCGGTTCAAACAACAGAACGAAGTTCCGTTATGGATAGATTGCACGTCAAAAGAATGTCTTAGGTGAGATAATTAAAACAAAATTCCCGTTGCTGCGAAAAAGAGGAAAATGCGCGTTCCTTACAGCCAAGCTGAGGTTTAGTCATCCGCTCATGCCCGCCCTCCCCCTCCAATGACACCGGGCCAGAATTCGCGCTTTTCCATTATATGGAAATAAAAAAATAAAGGAGAAATGATCTCCTTCCCCTTTTATCAAGGCTTTTTTTGGGGGGCCGCTGCTGTGATTGCCCTTCTCTTCCCCTGCCGTCTCGCTTTTTTTTACGTTATGCTCCAAGGTTAGTGGTACTCCTATTTTCAAGCAACCTCTTTCACAAACACAAAACATAGAAACTAACATAATCAAAGCAAATAGACAAGGAGGGAGGAAAGCGAAATGACATGGAATGAAGTGATAGATAGGCGTAGTACATCCAATGACTTAATAGAACATGGGTCTAGAGAAAAGAGGGCGTGGGGAAGAATGGGAAAGAGAGAGCGAAATTGGGTTCGGATTTCCATTAATTTACACGAGAGCTTGCTTGGTTTGGGCCTGAGCGGATTTAGAGGGGCACCCCCTGAACAAACTGCGCATCGGACTCGCGCTTGAACACGAGCCAGTGCACCCCCAACGTCCCCGCCCGGTATCCTCCTTCACAGTAGGCGAAATAGTACTCCCACTTCCGTCTGAAGACCTCCAGCTCTGGGGCGCCAATGTCGGGATACCGCTCCTGCAGCGCGGGCCCTATCCGCTTGCCAAACGCGGAGAGGAACTGCTCGCGCCAGAGGCGGAGCGTGCGCGCGTAGTGCGGCCCGAAATTCAGCACCTGGTCGGGCTGCAGCCCTCCCTGGGTGCCCTCGTAGGCGGCGTTCAGGAGGGCCGTGACGGTGGGGGCGTGGCCTCCGGGAAAGATGTATTTGCGGATGAAGTCCACCTCGCGGCAATAGCTCTTGTACCGTGCCTCGGGCATGGTGATGGCTTGCATCACCAGGATCCCCCCCTGCCGCTTGAGCAGCCGGTGGCACTGCTCGAAATACGTGGGGAGGAAGCGCTGGCCAACCGCCTCGATCATCTCGATGGACACGATCTTGTCATACTGGTGCGAGGCCGGAATTTCGCGGTAGTCACACAGAAGAACCTTGATCTGGGAGGCGAGCCCTGCCGCAGCAATGCGTTCTTCGGCCAGCTGCTTCTGTTCCTTGGATAGCGTGACGGTGGTCACCCGGCAGCCCGTGGACTTGACGGCCTAAAGGAGAGATGGGGGTGGAGAGTGGGGAGAGTGGATGGTTGGAACATGCGTGCAGGGAAACTCGGAAGAGAGCCAACACACTCATCGGTAAGCTCACTCACCTCGATGGCAAACGAACCCCAGCCGGTTCCGATCTCCAGGACATGGTCCGTCGCCGTCAGGCGCGCAAGCTCAATGACCTTACGCAGCTTCTGCTTTTGCCCCTCCTCCAGCGTGTCCTGCGGCGTTAACCAGTATGCGGAGCTGTACGTCATGGTCTCGTCGAGAAAAGACGCGAACATGTCGTTGGATATGTCATAGTGAGCGCTGATGTTGCCCATCGTGTTGCTGAGGGTGTTGGCGAAACGGGAATTGGCGAGATACTGGAATGCCTGGTACACCGAAGAGTAGAGGTTGTTCATGCCGTTAAGATGGTCGCGGTTAAGGATGAACCACTAGCAAGGAAGAAAAAGACAACGTGAGTCCAACCAGAGAACAGGTGCGGAAGCGGTAGAGGAGGGGTGGACAGATTTACATCGATAAGCCCCACGAGGTCGCTGCACTCCACATCCCCGCTCATATACGCCTCTGCAAAGCCCTAAGCATTCCCCAGGAGAGCGCGAACATGGTAAACGTCAGCCACAAGCGAGATGAGGGGTAGGAAGATACAAAGCTCGCAAAGCTACTGACCATATCTGAGAAGAGAGCCAACCTTAGCCAGAACACCTCTCTAATGACCTTGAGCTCGATATGTTCTTTGGCATTGCCGTCCCCAAACTCCCACGTGCCGTTGGGGCTCTCGACCCGCAGGCGACCCACTCTTGCGCGGGCCATGAGATTGAGCACACCGTACCTGGCTGCATGGAGGCATTGCAACACAACCACATCAGAGAAGAGCAAGACATGGACAAGCAATGGGCATTACCTAGGTTGCACAGCGGCTGCCAAGCGGTCTGCAGGGCGTGTTCCTTAATTGCAGTGAATGCACGGTCCGTGGCGGCTGTGAGGCTGTAATGATGGAGAGACATCCTGCTTCTTTCGAAAGGAGGGCGAAGAAAGAATCAGAGCGGGGAAAATAAAAGTCGAACGGGTTTGAATGAGGCAGAGTAAGAGGAGAGAGGGGGAGGGAGGGGGGAGCTCCAAGTGGAAAAAAGAATTGGGAAGGATCAGGGAAGATAGGGTTAGATCGCTCTTTAAATGATCGAGAAATTTAAAATTTCGTTCGACACCGGACCTAGGCAGGTTTAATCTCGGGAATGGACTGCGCTTGCACCCCTTCGCCCTCATTGCCAATAAGCACGTGCCGCAGAGGGAAGGTGCGGATATCTTGTTTGGCGGTGCGTCCGCTCTGAGGGCCTCGGGCATGCAAGTTTGGCAAACACTAAAATGCATGGATCCCAACGGGGATCTCGATTGTGCCAGCTCCGGAGGCCCCGCGCATCGACAATTGCAGCGTATTTCCGCAGATGACAGAATGCGGGAGCTTCGGAGTTTGCATCCAAGGAGAGGAGGGTGTGCAAATTGGGTGGCGGATTTGATCTGGACGCAGACAAAGGGCGCGGAATGAAACTCTCTTGCGGGCACAACAGGAAAGCAGGAAATCCCATGGCTCTTTGCCAACCATGCTGATCCTGCTGATCCTCGCCGTTGCCTCCCTTGTCGCCATCGCCGCCCTCCTCCTGCTCCTCACAGTCCATCCGCATGTTCCTACCACTGTTCTATCGAAATTCCGATCCCACATCTATCTCTCCACCACGTTCCACACTCGTCTCGCCCCAACCCGTCACAAGTTCTCCTATCCTGTAATTTACCTCAGCCTCGATCTGGATGAGCTCTCGCGCCTAGCGCAATCTTGGTGGTTTGGGTATAATCGGTGGCGGCTCTTGTCCGTGTGGGACAAGGACTACCTGGGCGGTGCCCGCGGGGGAATCAAGGAGAAAGTGCTATGGCATCTAGAACAGCATGTAAGCCCTGCCAGAGCTCTTGAAGCGTAGGCTCCATTCGCCCATCTGCTTACTAATTTTTGATTAGAATGTTCCAACCGCAGGCATCACTCGCATCCAGCTCGTCACCATGCCCAGACTTCTCGGCTATGCATTCAACCCAGTCAGCATGTACTATTGCTACTCATCTGAGCTCGCCGCTATAGTGCTCGAAGTCAATAACACTTTTGGCGAAAAGCACATTTATGTTTTGGACCCCAGACAACAGATTCAGAAGCACAGAGCCGGGTAGTTATTCTTCTCCACTCCTCTCGTCTCTCTATTACTCCCTTCGTTTCTACTTTCGTGACTAACGGGCTTTCGTTGTAGCTATCAATACGCCTTCAAATTTGCCCGCAAGTTCCACGTATCACCATTCAACGATCGCACGGGCTCTTATGCATGCTACGTGAGCGACCCCGCCCATCCCGACGGCTTCAATCTCCGCCTCGTGGTCCACGAGGAGCAGACCACCCTTGCTCCCCACAGTGGCGCCCCCCTTTCCGAAAATAAAAAGTTCATGGCCCAGGTTCGCGCTCACGAGGTGTTGCCGCTGACGAGCAATGCGGTGCTGAAACTACTGATGCGATATCCCGTCGATATCTTCTTGACTTTTCCCAGGATCCTGCGAGAGGCCGCCATCCTTGCTTACAGAAAGCACTTGCCTGTGTATCCGCGGCCGGAGCCAGTTATCCATGGAGATACCATAGTGAAACAGCATGCAAACGCAGTAGATAAGTAAGTACCGTGAGAGCGTCCGTTCTTTTCTAGCTGGAATCATAGGATTCACATGGGCTTCATGTTTCTCCTGTCCATAGGTACTGCCTCCAACTTGTCCTCTCTTTCCTCGAGGCCCAAAGGCTGGACCGAACTTTTCTCCTCCACCCGCCCGATCCATTTGCTCCTCCGTTCAAGATTGGCTCCGGGCCGCCCTTAGACCTCTGGCTAAAAAGCTATGCCCTGGTACGAGAGGTCGTATTCCGCGACGTGGGGTGGGGACTTGTGATGTCGTGGGGCGAGGGAACCTGGGAATGTGAGGAGCCCGAGGTAGTGTTTAGTGCATTTTTGAAGGGGGTGAAGAGCTCCCAGACCAGTGGCTGGCTCCAAGCTATGGCCCTCAAGTGTCGTAGACTGCTCGTCACCACTGGTGATGGCAATCCATTTCTCAAGCAGGAGACGTCGAATGAGCTTTGCGCGTACACCGACCTGATCAACACCTGTGGTTCGCTGCCACCCCGTCGCATTCTTGCTCTGCCGTCCCCCCGCCCCCCATATTCGCACTTCCTCGACCCGTACGCAACCAACAGGTGGCACCACGCCTCCATCCTCCTCTGTGGCACTCTGAGCCATCTCCTCGAGAAGTTCTTCTTCGCCTTGCTCGCCAACTTTGCATCAGGACGGTCTCCCTTCGAGTCCGAGAAGCGCATTTTAGGATGGATACGGAGAATCCTGGAGCAGGAGAGAGGGCGCGGGGAAAAATGGTGGATTATAGAAAGACTCACTTCGGATGGACCGTTTATCACTAATCCGTGTGTTGAAGTCGAGAAGGAATACGCGGGAATCGAGGAGAAACCGTCCACTTGGGAAGAAATGGCCCAGGCCAGAACGAGAGTGGCGCTGCTTGCATTCGTAAAGGGATTGAGGACCAATCTTTAACACATATACCATGGATTTGACGTTACTCTGTTCTTTCTTGTTTCAACCTATTTTATCATTATACAGCACTATGTCGGTGTCTTTGTGTTTCGAGCATGTCATTTTTTTTTTCTATTTTTGAAGGTTCTTCAACCATTTCATCCACCCAATATAACTAAACTTGCCATGATACGGTTGGCAATGCCGTGTATTGAAGAAAGCTTCGGGCGTATATCCCACTGGGATGAAGAAAAGAACCTCCATGCGCATGCGGGTGCGGTCAAGGTTATAGTTAAAGCTGATTATGCACCCCCTTTGTACCCCTTTGTACCCCTTTATGTCTCCATGACGCGTTTTGGCGTCAAAACTGCACCTAGCCTCGCAATAAAGTTAGCGCTCCCTCTCCGAATGTTTTTATCGGATCGACCTTCTCTTCCCATCACCACTCCTTATCCCCTTTAGGACAAAGAGGTGCATAGGGCCACTTCCCTATGCAACCGAGGTGGTACGCTGGCTCCGCCACTCCTCGCTTTATTTTCTCGCTGCAGGCGCATCAGAGATACTGGGCAACGGCCTCGAGCTTAGGGGGAGTAGCTCTCCGTCTGCATGACCTAGGCGGAGATGCAGTCGATTGGGTGCCAAAGATTATTTTAAAAGTAGTGAGGGGCAGTTATTTTCATCCCATATTATATTATTTGAGTTTTCACGCCTAGCTCAATAAAGTGACACATTAACACACATCAAAAATATTAAGACAACATAACAATAACAATGAGAAGTGGAGAAAAGTGGAACCGAAAAAACAAACATGGCCAAAGGGACCTTGGTGGTGGGGGATTGGGGGCATGGTAACTAGTAGCATGATAAGTGGGAGAAGGGGAAGGGGGAGGGATGGCTTAACCGCTTGCCTCCAACTCGGAGTACATCCGCTCAATCTCCTCCTTGAAGAAGTCCTTCGCCTGCTGTCGCTTCAGCTTGAAGGTGGGGGTGAGCAGGTCGTTTTCGATCGAGAACATGTCCGGGTGGAGGTGCACGTTCCGGACGAGCTCGAACCCCTTGAGTCCCTCCTCCTTCGCCAGCTTATTGGCGGTCTTGAGCAGGTGTTGCTTCAGCTTGGGCTCCCGGCACAGATCCTCAACGGATTTGCCCAGCAGGCCGTTTTCGTGGGCCCACTTGGGCAGGGTCTCGGGGTCGGGCACAAACACGCCCACCAGCTCCGACTTCAACGAGGAGCCGTGCACAAAGGCTTGGGCTATCAGCTCGTGCTTCTGGTACACGCCCTCGATCTTCTCAGGGGCAATGTACTCTCCCTGTGACAGCTTGAAGATGTTCTTGATCCGATCGATGATCACAAGGCGCCCGCTCTCATCCCACATCCCAATGTCGCCCGTGTGTAGCCACCCGTCGGCATCGATGACCTCCGCCGTCTTCTCCGGCTCCTTGTAATATCTACGCATCATTGCGGGTCCGCGCATGCAGATCTCCCCCCGAGGTAGCGGCTTATCCTGGCTCGTGTAGTTCATCTCCGCGACGTCAACTAGTTTCACTTCGGTGCACGTCTCAGGCCCTCCAACACTCCCCGACTCGGGGTCCTTGATATCGGTGAACGTGATGGCGCCGCCGTTTTCCGTCTGGCCGTAGCCCTCCAGGACATGCGCGGAGAAGCAGATGCGAAGGAAATCCTTGACGTCGGGAGAAATGGGAGCCGCGCCTAGAGCAAAAAGGCATAAGTGGAATGCACGCCAAACCCAACCCCTTTCCTCCGCTCCTGCCTCAGGCTAGGCCATCGAACTGGTTTGAACTTACCCGATACAATGAACCTGCACCGTCCGCCTAGCCTCGAGCGCACAGCAGAAAACACCAGCCAGTCCCACAGCCAATGGTCCACCCTGCCACTCGCAATTCCTTTCTTTTTCGCCTCAAACGCGTGCTTGAATAAGAATTGGGCCAGGGCACTCTTGGCACGTACTCCAGCCAACACCTTATCATAAATACGATTGAAGAGACGGGGAACGGAGACAAAGATGGTGGGCTAAAATGGAGGAGGGTTGGTTGGTCATGGGATGCTTATGATCAGAAGAAGCGCCAGACAGTTTCAAGAAAGAGTGGATACCTTAAGGACGCCAATATCGTCCAGCAGCTTTTGCGTGTCTCCCTGATAGAAGCCGACCTGGACACCATAGTAGAGCATCAGAGCCATGGCCGAGCTAATATAAAAAAATATTGCAGGTTGAGTATTTTTGGGCCCACTGCAAATTGGATCCGGTATCCATACCGCTCAAAGACATGGCACAGTGGGAGATAAGAGATGTACACGTCTTCGCCGTTAACCACGGGGAAGTGCCCTTTTTCTCCCAGCTTGACAAGCGACGCAACCACCGCGAGCTGATTCCCTTGAGTCAATTCCGCACCTTTAGGCCGCCCAGTGGTCCCGCTCGTGTAGTTGATACAGCACAAGTCCTCCGCCTTCGCGCCCCTCGGCGCGACAGGATCCTCCGCACCCAACGCCTCCACACCTTTGCACGTGTGCGCCTCATACCCGGCATCGCGGACCTTTTGCAGCAAATCCTCAGAAGGGTCATCCGTAACGATAATGTGCGTCAGCGTGGGGAGTTGCGATTTGAGCCGGATGAGATTGTCGACTTTATCGGGGGAGCACACGGCAAAAGAGAGCTCCGTCTGTTGGATAATAAAGGTAATCGCGTCTTCACCCAAGGTATCGTAGAGGGGACAGTGCACGAAACTGTGGAGATAGCACGCATACTCAGTGATAATCTAATGAAATAGATGTTTGGTTCGTGATGGTGAGATGAATATTTCCGTAGAGACAATGTTACCCATTCAGGCTTGTTCACCGAATAAATTCCAATAATTCCCTCGGGCTGAAGCCCAATTTTCCGCAAGCCGGACCCCATGTTTTCGATGCGCCGCTTCACCTGATCATACGTCTGCCACACATATGGGAAAGCATGCCCAGATGAATCGATGGGGCGGTGCCCAGCGCAATTTCCTTCCTCTAAACGAAGACAAAACAAGGGCGTGTTACCTCACGTCTAAAATTTGGCCCATTGGCATCCAAAAATATTCAATTTACTGGACACTTTCCAACCGTGCAGGAAATTCTCCCACAGATTGGTCACTCCCTCAGGAAACTTCACGAGCTCATCTGGTGAGCATATATGCCGGCGAGGAATGCCTTCTCCTGCTTTTGCCTCCACACCTTTGACTTCGACAGAGTATTTAACCATTTATAATGAGTTATCCAATGGGGGAATTCGTGCGTGGTAGTATTGGCTCCCTTTTCTTTTTTTTTCAGGGGGGGAAGAAAAAAGATGGAGTGAAACTAGCAATGTGCAAAATAATGTTTAATGTAAAAAGGGTGAGAATAAAACGCGTGCTTTAATTTTGAACTTCTCTGTTCCACAACTCCACCACAAAATCCTACTTGCATTTCCCTTTCTTCAGAGAAACTTCTCCCCGCCCTCAACAATCTTATGAAAATTTCCCTCTCCTGGCGCTCCTGGTACATGTGGCTGCTCGCCTGCCGTTCCTAAGCCCTCTTGTAACCCGACCAAGAGGCTTGGATCCTCTCGCGGAAAAACAGGGCTACAGTATTGACAAGCGCCCAAAAGGATTAGACACATAATAGGAGTATCAATCGGGGATGATTTTGACACAATAAACTTCGAGCCCAGTGGGCTAGAGAAGCCATTCTATGCTAAGCGCTCTAGCGGAGGAGCCCGGTATCCGACGCATCGGGCTCTTGAAGAGATTTAGGTTAATGGAATAAGATTGATGGGGGTCGCCAGGATGAACACCGAGTGGAGGGGAAGCCACCTTGCGTGACGGTGGCAACGGTACTTGACAAATATCGGCGGATGGAGGAGAGACATAAGTCCTAATAATAGAGTGAGCATAGCGTGAATTCCCTATTGGGGTTGCAATATAAGGTTCAGAATCGAATAGAAATCAAAGCCTTTGTCTAATATTCTCTCCAATAATGCCCTTCATAATCAATCTGATAACAAACCAGAATAGAGCGCCTCACTAGTCCAGTAACAGGGCTACTCTAAAGGTCTTCATCGCATATTTCCTAGCAGGTAAACCATTAATGTGGGCCCTCGTCAACCGCCTTGGATTGGTGACTTGTGGCTTTCTTGTTTTCGGGCAAATAGAGCCGGATATAGAGGGTACTGAATTTTGAAAATATTAAACATCAGTAATTTACTCTCTCATTGTAAATCAAAGAATAAAAATTTTATTCCAATCATGTAAAAAGCCAAAAACACCAAAAATATCCAAAAACAAGCTGTTGACCCTTTGGCTCTGCGTTCCCGGCAGTCCGAGTATACGAGCAGTTGAAATGAGTGGAATAAAATTAGATGCTCGATAAGATAGATGTGATGAAAATGGGTGTGGGCTCAAAGAATATTTTTGATACACAACGCACTTATCGGCTTATCCGTTTACTGTTTGGAGAAAAAGAAAAGTTAGCAATGTGAACATTTCATTCACAAGTTCAAAGTGCCAACAAAATACCTTGGAACGGGCGCGCATCTTTCTTCTCTTGCGCTTAAGACGCCTTTGACGCTTCTTCTTCCACTTGGCCCTCATTGTCTGTTCAAGGGAAAGGTTAGAGGATGGATGGATGAATACAGAGGGCCAAGGTTTAATTCTTACCAGATGATGATTTCGATGACTATAACAAGGGAGCGAGAGGGAAAACTAATTTTTCGGAACCAATTTTTTTATAAAGGATTTCAGTCTGACGTCGACAGTAACCTGATATATACTTATATATCTATACTATTCGAAATTTCATAGCGCTTTCGGTGAACAAAAATGAATAATCCGCAATCAGTTCTCTATGGATGGTATGTAGACATTGTGGACATGCAGCAGTAAATGAATGGTTATTTATCCTTGATCATCCTTTTTAATTCCCTCTTTCACTCTTTACGAATAAAGGCTGGCGCTTATTGCAGGTATGTTCTTTCTTTTTCTTTTCATTCCGTTTTCTCTTCGTGTTGCTAAAAAGCTTTTGAAACTAGCTGGAGGTGGTGCATATTATTTTGCCAAAAAGGAAATTGATGCTCGTCGTAGGGAGCAGGCTTACCGGCGAGTAAGGCCAGAAGAAAAGCTTGAATGTAAGTCGTTTCACTTTGGCTAGCTGTTGCGTTGCCCGTTGCTTATTTCAACATTAGGGTATGAAAAAGTAGCACGAGAGGAGCAAGCCAATCGTGAGGCTAAGGAAACAAAGGAGACGATGGAAAATAACCCTCCAGGGAAGAGTCATACGCAAGTCTCTTCAGTGGTTGAACCTTCCGAACGATACTCTCCCTCGAGATACCTTTCTTTTCTAACCAATTTTAGGGACCATCAGCAGTCCATTGACAATAGGTAACAAAATATAGAGGATTAAATGCTGTTTTCTAGCATCTGTAAATTTCAACGTATTTTTGTCAAAGGCAAAAAAGAGAGTTGATAAAGAAGATATTTATAGATATACCCACGACTTCTATATGGTTAAATGAATATTACAACATCTAGGGTCTTTAAATAGTTAAATAGACAAGAGTTATATCCTCTCTATAATCTCTAACCCTCAAATTCTAAATAATGGTGGCAGATCTAATTCTTCTTTCCCTATCGAATGGACATGCTTTTAGCGCAAATGCCAACATGAACAGTATGTAGCATAATACTTACAGAGGCAAGGCGGCTAATCCCAAACACAGTACCCAACATGCCCAAGCCCATCACACCAACATAGATCGTCATCCACATGCGATCGCGGGGACCACGAAGGTAAAGTGGGGTCTTGCTTGGAGACTACGTAGTTGCAAGCCAGAATTTAACTCACTAATGGATACAAACATTCGAAATTATGGCAATTACCTGGTAGTGAGCCTGAAGCTGGGCAATTTTGTTAGGCTTGTTGATGATGGATTCCATTTGCAGTTTCTCTCGAATAAATTCAACACAAAACTGTTTTAAAAATTTATACAAGGGTCCGAAATCTAACAACTGTTGACGAAAATATTACCAAGCCACCTAACTCTAGTCCATTATATTTGACCAATGAGCCACTTTTCAGGAACAGAATAGCCGATACCTCCTCTTACATATTTATTTTCTTCACTAATATTGTGGCTAATGATACAACATCAGCAAAAGCGCATTGCCCTTCCCGTACGCGTCGAACCTAAAGTGTTCTTTGCCAATGAGCGCACATTTCTCTCTTGGCTCCAATTCAGCGTTATCGTAGGAGGACTGGCGATTGGATTGCTTAATTTCTCTGATCGGGTTGGGCGCATATCGGCGGCACTCTTTACTTTTGTGTCCATGGTGGTGATGGTGAGATACATTCTATGAGCCTGAAAAAAAAAAGAATAGGATTCGCATTAACCCATAATCATTGTTCTTTAGATTTATGCCCTTATTACTTATCATTGGCGTGCAGAAAAAATCAAGAGGCGCCAAATTGGACCATATGATGATCGGCTTGGCCCTACAGTACTATGCGTATTCTTATTAGCTGCAGTGATCACAAACTTCTGGCTACGATTTACTAACGATGGCGCTCAGTGAATATCCTTTGATGCCCGTTTTGTTTCTCTCTTCTTGGCATTTTTTTATTATTCATACTCTTCTTCTAAGTTGATTGCTTTTTTCTTTTGTTAATGACTGTGACGAATGGATTTTTTTCTAAATCTTCTATTTATGAAGCTAAGAATTAAAATGATAAGATAACAAATGTATTTATTTTATTTGATATTTTGCCGACGTTTCCTTGGACATGTTGTATAATCGAGATTATTCTTTCGAATGTATGGCGCCTCTCTAACTAGGACGAAGGTTATCCCTTGATGAGAAAGATCCCGTCTTGATACTTACCTTGCTAGGGCGTGGCCAAACTCAAGCAAGTGGCCCACCGCGCCTGTGAGAACTGCTATGCGCTGTTCACTCTTCTCGGAGGCTGCGTTGCAACAAGCCTAATAAGAAGCTGAGAAACAGTCTATACTGTAAAGCATCCATTCTCTGTCCAACTGCCTATGCGCACTATTCGGCCATCCGGGTGACAGCTGGCTGATAGATTCCCCCCTAGTTCATTTGCGTTCTCCCTAATTCCACCGATTCAGACGATTCGCTGTCACATATTCTTCAAATTATTTGGGCTTGATAATAAGGTTTTTCGAATATGCACATAGGCAGGAGTTGGGAACACCTTTTTTTTATTCAGCTTTGAGAATCGGATCCGGTGCCGCCCTTGAAAATGAGTAGCATATACCCCGTTCTATTCTCCCAGATCGCCGACCTCTCCTCCCAAATGCTTGAATTGGAAGGAGCCATGAACGACATTGTCACCCTCTCCGAGTTGCCTGAAGACTCCTACAACTCAAGCTCTGATCATAGAAATAGCTTTCCTCCAGACAAAGGCGCTTTAGAGCTGGTGAGAAGAGATCCGCTGCATAACTACGGCTGCTTCAGCTTAATTTCGGGCCAAAATTTACGATTTCAGCTTAAATTGAATTCGCTTGGAGATCTCCATCGCCTTCTAAGTGCACAATTAATCCTCGATGGCGTAGCTCCGCCTGACTTTATCCCCGCGGCTCGTCCGCCATCCCCGAAAAACAACCAGAAGGCGAACCGCTGCACTCTACTGAAGTGGAGCTTCCCTAAACCACTGGAGGACAAAGATCTAAGATTGCCCCCAAAATCGCTGGTACCTGGCCGCCGGCTCTTGGACCACCTGTTCCACGTGTATACGAGCGAATGCTTTCTTTCGAGTTATATGCCGCATCCAAATCGTGCTGCTTTTCTTGAGAGCTACTATCGCGGAAAAATCGAACCCGCTCTTCTTCACACCGCCTGTGCCTATGCTGCCATCCACTTATTACTGATGCATGCCGAGACGCCAACGCTAAAGCAGGTGCGCACTGTGGTAGGAGATTTGGTCGCCAAGGCTAAAGCATGTTTAGAAGAGTCCTTTGATTCACCTTCCCCCTACGTGGTGCTTGCATTCCTTAACATGGAAGCTTGCATGCGGGTGCTCTCACGGATCAACGAGGCATACATGTATCATACCCAGGCCGCTCTGATGGCCCTTGCACTCAGGATGGATATCGACGACCCGAGCGAGCATGATGCGGCACGCATAGAGTTTCACAGAAGAATATGGTTGGTGGAGCCGCACGACCCTTTGTTTATTCATTGAGCCCCTAACTCACCCCCATCCACCTACAGGAGTTTTCTGTGCAGGATGGAGATTTTAAATGTATATATGGACAGGAGGCGATCAATAATACCCTTAGATGTGATTCGAAAATCAACAAGAGCATCAGTGAAGCCCAACGAGAGCAAGCGCTATAAAATTTTTATGGTAACCTTTGGACATTTTGAGTAGAGACAAGGGCCACTCTGCTACAATTTTATTATTATTGAACACAATAGCTGAATTTAATGGTGGATATCATCTCCTGCTCCAAATTCGCTCATTTCACCGACATTGACTGGACACTCCCGGATGCCGCGATAGCACAGAAACTTTTTAGCATAACCGCCTTCCTACAGCAGGAGCACATTCTCCGGCTAAAACAAGGAAGCGAACACAAATTACTTGATAGCGACATGCTCTTCACCGATATTAGCTCTACCTTTTGGATTCACTGGTGTTGCATATGGCAGCTGTTTATCGAGTCAGATATTCCGCCACGTAGATTGGAGACCGATTTAATGAAACAGTTACAGGCAAAGGCATATGAAGAATATGCTAAGGTAAGAGCATGCATGGAGCTGTATACTACTTTTCCAGATGAATACTTACAAGTATATTAAATCCTATACCCTTTGCATGTAAAATCAAAGGGGGTATTCAATGCGACCCACCACTTGGAGGCTTCGATTCGGGGTCAAGACTGGTGCAAATTCTTCCCGTATACCATCATACGTCTCCATGTTATTTGCCAAATGCACAAATTTGTTGCCAGGAAGCACCCGGACCGTGCAATACGGCGTGAGGCTTTCCGGCAACTTGCCAAGATCCTCCAACTGCTGCGATCCCTCCCCAAGTCAAGAAGAATGGCAGAGCAATGGTTCGTGAATGAAGTGTTGCAGGCGCTGGAGGAGATGAAGCCTATGGTATTTACGAGCGAAGAATTTGAGGAAATGAGGGCTAAAAAACCCAGTTTTACTCCAACATCAAAGCTAAAATCCCTTGCAATCAAGCGTTGTGAGGATATTTAACAACTATTTATTTTTTTTATGTGTATTTGTATTGTAATCAAAAATCTTCTTGCTGTATCTATAATTGTTATCATTAAAACCCACCCGATATTTCATGAATATTTAAAGGATGTACTTCAGTCCATTGACCCTTCTGTTTTCACTTTTCTCTCATAACTGCCATCCAAACGACCGCGCCGAGTTTAATCGAAGGCATGCGATTCTAGATTATTTTTTATTCAGGTGCAGTGGCATATTTTAAGTTTGGATTCTAGTTTCTTGGTATGTGCTTTAACCAACTGTATTTGTTCATTCTAGCGTTTCTCACAATAATATATATATGCATTAGTCACTGATTCTTGTTGAAATTAAACCTAGAATTCATTCACTGCAGAATTCCTTGTAGATATTTTAAACAGAATAAAGATGCGATAGTACAGTCTGTAAGTCTGAGTAATTCCGAATATATATATATCGAACAGAATGCTTATTTTTATCGCATGTTTCATTTGCATTAGACAAGCGGTCACCTAATTAGCAAAAAAAGATATAAAAATTGGGAATAAACAGATATACCCTAGGACCATTCAAGTATGAATTAAGCAACGAAAGCTATAATATTATTTTTTAAAATAAACAAAAAAAAAATAAAACAGACTTTTAAGTATAAACGCAAAATAGTAGCCAGGAAGCTATAGATATACAGCTATAAACCCCCAATAAAACTAAAAATTTTGGAATCGTCCTCAAGATCTAAGTTGCATATGCAGGGTCGTATCAAGTTCATGTTATGAAGCATCTAAAGATACATTGAATTGAAGAGAGAAATGGGGCTGTAATTAAAGTATTTGATATTAGAGGGTTGAGTTTATTCCAAAAAGCTGAAAAATAGAGTGGTTTTGTATTAGATCAATCATGAGGAGTTATATAAAGATCATGTAAAACTTTGGGAAAAAAAAAGGGTCGGTGCAGTTGTATGAAAAGCATTGGATATAAGCTTAGTAAAGGATGAAGTAGAGAAACGTGACGGCAGTGCAAAAAGAGATAGTGAATATCGTTACAAATGGCGACAGCAGGACTGCGCTGCCAAAACAGGTGGGACAAGCATTCGCTAGAGTCCACAATAATCGTCCAGTTAGTTGTCATCATCTATGTGTGAAGGATCAAATGTCACTTACGATCAGTTCTGTCGAAGTAGGGCTCTTTATTATACATGGCAATTTTCAATCTGTTCTCAGGAGTCAACTGCCCGGCACTTGGAACCGCGTTCGGCCCTCCTTTCGCTCCCGGATCATATAACTTTACCGTATACAATCCCTCAAGCATGGGTGGTAGTGTACCTGACTGCCTTGTATCCCATACAACGCTGGTAATACCTGCGCTCATATTCTTTGTTACAGGATAAGTGATGGTATTTGGCCCCACTATCTCAAAATTGAGGAATGAGGGTGTGAATACCAAATTGGTGTATCCCCACACAAAGGTGACATTGGAAGAGATAGCATAGAGCGCTGGGAAGGAAGGATTTGCAGTAGGTGTCTGCCAGATTATAACGCCGGGCGGGGAACGAGGGTCAACATAGAGGGGTTTAGAGGTAGTGGCACCAGCAGGTGCAGGAGTGGGCGGGGGTGCATTGACTGGGCCTTGCTGTGGGTTATGTGCCGGTGGGAGCTGGTTTTGGACTGGTGATGGATTTTGGGCAGGCGGGGGCTGGTTCTGGGCGGGAGGGGGTTGATTTTGGGCAGGTGGGTGATTATCCTGGTTTTCTTCTTGAGCCAGTGCCATAGTGACCAAAACCAATATTGCCACCAACCAGACCAATTCCAATAGTTGTCGCCGCATAATGGTTCTTAATGCAATACAGCTTATTCTCTCGAAATATATATATATACAAGCTATAAATTGTAAAAATGAGAACAAAATGAAAAGAATGATGAGAAGGAGCGCGCATAAAAAAACAAGCTGTTAATAAAAGTCGTGTTTCATCGTTAGAAATGGAATAATTGAAATCTAGAAATTAAAGTACAGGAAAAGTCTGACGTCACCCCTCCTCTCAAAATTTTGTTTACAACTTCGTATCTCATGTTTTTCTTCCTCCTCCCTTTCAATTCTTTGAAATTCAATTTATATAAACATGTCGGCTGATCTCGTCTGGCAAATCATCAAGGCCAACAACTCGTTCCTTGTGAAGCGCGCTGGTGTTGAATTCTCGAGCGAGCCCGGTAATCTCAAGAACCTGAACTCGTACAAATACTCCGGACTTGCCAACGAGAAGGTAAATTTTATTTTCGATGATTTCGCAAATGAATGGGAATTTTGGGAAATTACTAAATCGCGGGATGAGAGATGAGTGGCTTCAATCAGATGTTTATTGATGTGTCTTTTTTTTAGGTCGTCTCTATTGAGGCCAATGCTTCCGGTAAGGGGGCTGTCCTCTCCACCAAAAAGAAGGGCAAGGCCAATCATCCTTCCAAGGGTATCCAGAAGGCTCCCCTCACCAAGGGTATCCGTCGCTCTGCTCTCTCGGTCACTAACGTTGTTGCCCGCTCTGGATATCGTCCCGATTTGCACAAGGTACATATCCTTAATATAGAGCCTGTCACAAGGCTATTTTGTCGTGAATGGGTGTTTTTACTTTTTTCACATTTTCCTCTACCTAGGCTGCTCTTGCGCGTGTCTCGGCTATCTATGCTAGCCAGAAGCCAAAGAAGACTTTGCCCGCAAAGAAGGTTCGTGGAGCCCGTGCCGCCGCTGCCGCTACTAAGCAGGAATAAAATAATGGATTGTACTGCTCTTGAATAAATTTCTCTTATCCATTAATTCTATCGGAATATAAGAATATGGAATCAAATTTGTTGATGGCAGGTTAGGTTAGAGAACATGATTTCTGAAGAGATTCTAAACTTGTTCCAGCAACACCACCTTCAATAGTATCATCACATTCGCGTTTGATTGAGATATGTTTTTGATTAATTCTCTCATTTCCCTCTTTACACCAGTCCACATAGTTCTACACTAGGATAAAACACCATAAAAAAATAAAAAAAAACTAAAAACATATTTTAGTGGATTTTCCGTTCTTTTTTCCCTCGTCTTCGTTTATAATCCCAACCCTCATCTTACACTATCCTTATTTATTTTTATATTTTTATGCCATCACATTCGTTAAACTGTTTATAGTCTTATTCATTTTGCTATATTATAAGGGTTATTCCGAATATGCTCCACACTGAGTTTGGGCAACGTGTTCTCTCCTCTAGTTCCACAATCCCTTCCTTTGAAACTCCATTCCCTTCAACACGTTCCTTAGCAGCAGCTTCTCCCCACGCTCCTTTGAAAAACAAATATAATGCTGACCGGTAAATATCTCGTCTATGAGTTTAAATTTTTAGCGGCTTTTGTTTCAATCATCTAATTCTTATTTTTAGCTTCATCCCGAATCGATGCAATCTCTCCACTCGTTTCCACCTCCTTGATGACAATGGAGAACCTCCCAATACGCCTTGCCCAAAACGAACGCATTTTTCTAGTACATCTAGTAAATTTTTGAAAGATGATGGGGCCAAGCGTACATTTAACGATCTCCTACGCGCCGAGCTTTTTGGCCCTGACTTAATGCTCACTGATCTTGATGGATATAGCTCGGGCGATAGTAAACGCGGCTCCTCTTCGACCCCAAAGAAGCGCTTATTTACATATAACATGGGTTCCAATTTTCACCAAGGGAGCTCTTTGGATGCGCCAGTTAGAGACTCGTACAGCCTGAGTCCAATAGGGATGCATAGTCAACGCTTACTCCTTATGCATTCACCTCGCGGTATTAATAACAGACGCAAGAACATACCCAAACGAGAAGCGTATAAAATACTGGATGCACCCGAGTTAAAAGACGACTTCTACTTAAGCTTACTCAATTGGTCAGTGCGCAACGTATTGGCCGTTGGATTGGGGAGTGCCGTCTATCTCTGGGCTAAAGAAGGGGAAGTGACGAAACTCTGTGATATTGGCGAGGAGAGCAAAGCAGAAGGTGGGAAGGAAGATTTTCCTACATCTATATCATGGTCCCCTAACGGATCATATCTGGCGGTGGGAACGAATTCTGGCACGGTCCAGTTATGGGACGCGGCACAGTCGCGTCGAGTCTGCATTCTTCCTGGCCATATTGCACGAGTGGGAGCGATGACATGGTCCGATGGTGTTTTAACTACTGGCAGTCGCGATACAAGCATTCTCCATCGTGACCCTCGCGAGCACCGCCCGTATTTCCAGAAGCTTGAGCATCATTCTCAAGAAGTGTGTGGACTAAGCTGGAGCCCCGATGGAAGGTACCTTGCCTCGGGAGGTAACGATAACCTGCTATCCATAGTGGACGGGTTTCGTACAGAGCCATTGCACCGACTAGATGCACATCAGTCAGCGGTGAAAGCCCTTGCATGGCATCCACTTCAATCCGGCTTATTGGCGAGTGGAGGAGGCACCCACGATCAACGGCTTCGTTTCTGGAGTGCACAATCCGGCACGTTACTACACGAAGTCGAAACCGGTTCACAAATCTGTCAGTTGGCGTGGTCTCCCACGGGCCGTGAACTCGTTTCCACCCACGGATATTCGCAAAATCAGATTGGGGTTTGGAAATACCCCACCATGGAGCAGGTTGCTTTGCTCCAGGGCCATACGAGTCGTGTGTTGTATTTAGCGGTCTCCCCCGATGGCCGAAGTATTTGTACCGGTGCTGGTGATGAAACCTTGCGGTTTTGGCGAGTGTTTGCGGAATCTTCTCCTCGAGAGGAGGAAATGGATCTGTTCTGGCAAATCAGATAGAAGAACTTGGAAGCTGACGCTTGGGGCATTCCACGCGTGGTGAGGGGTTAGATGAGAGCAGCGGCTGGCTCCGTGTTTTTTCTCTATACTCTCAGTGTTATGTTTACCTATATCTCTCATTCATACATGGGCTGTCTGTTTTAATGTATTTTCATTCGAATCTATTTCATAAGGTTGGGCGTCTTTATTTCGTATATCACTTATTGTTGGAATGGGGATAATAATTTTACCATCAGTTTTAATGTATATATTATTATTATTGTCAGGGCTGTATATCGTTCTTTATCTATTATTTTATATATTTATCATTTAAATCGGGAATTATTTTATATAGTATTTAGTTTTAGTGGGCTAGAGAGTATTTGTATCATTTCATGCTCTCGCTTTGCTTTCCTATCTCATTGATATTTCACCCTTATCATTCATCTATTAAAGCCGTGGGATTTTTTTTTAAGCTGATATATATACATCTAGTAAACAACACTAGCACGAATCGTGTAATCGGAGCCGTACACTCGGCTCATAAATCGAGTGTTATGCACCTTGCGTACCATCCGATACGCATCGCTCTCGCTCCCAAGTTTAATCAGGAATTTGGAAGTTAGAGCCTTCGCCGGATTTTGTAACTTAATCACACCTGGCTCTGTGCTTTCCATAGGCGTGAATCCTACCCGGTCAACCCATTCTCTAACCTCATCTTCCCCCAGCCTTCCCGGCAAGCCGCGCAAGACCACTGCGCGACCACTTGCAGCACCTAATTCGGGCCGCGAATGTTGGGACAGGATCTTGGCCGGGTCGGCAATAATGGAGGATGAAATTTGCACGCCTCCGAGGAATTTTTTCTGACAATTAAGAAGAAATCGTGCAGCTAATGGTTCTTCAGTAAACTCGATAATGGCCATTCCGGTCGGTTGAAAATATTGATTGCGAGAAAATACCACTAGTTGTAATGAAAAAGGAAAAAGGGAAAATTGGAAAGTAATGAGATTCTATCGAAGCATAGCAATAATTCGATATGGATCGGTTCTTACCATCCAATACATCCGAGTCACGTATTTCACAATCTCTCCATAACCGTTCAACATCATCACGGATTGTTGTAAAAGGTAAGCGATGTAGCATTACAAAACGTGTTGATGTCTGTTTCTTTCCTGTAGCTTATGTAAAAAAGCAATCAGTAATCTCCTTCACTTTACTAGTGCCCTAGCATGTATTATACCTCGTGCCACATCCTTTGGATCTATAATAAATTTGTTTTCTACGGGTCGCTTCCATTTTGAATTTGAAAGAGAATTTTCGTTTGCATCATGCCCATTGCTTGAAAAAGGCTGGCATCGAATATATAATAATCTCGGCGCTTTCCTCGAATTTCTGCAACATAATATACCAAAGGATTGTAGTGATTTTCTCAGCATTATGTATATGGTAGAATTGGTTTCTATGAGAATAAATAAATGAAAATAGAGCGCTATATATAATTTACTTAAAGGACTGTTTTCAGGAAACTTGAAAATTGATTGGGCCGCAAAATATGTTAATGAAGCCGATAATAAATGATATTTGATTAAACATATCAAAAGTAGGTATAAAGGTTGTTAAAAAAAAATGATGTAAATGTTTATGGTATTAAAGAGGAAGGAATAACAAAAAATAATAATTATAAATTAGGACGATAGGGAAATGTGGTAAAGAGATTGCTATCTTGGTTTCGGTCTGATGTCTTGAGGTTTCTTGGTTTGAAACCACGGCATCGTCCATGACATTCAACCTGTTTCTCCCTACTCATATGTCGATAAAGTCTTCACTTCAGTCGGATTTCATTTCCGTCCACCATTTGGATCTCGCTTCCTGCTATAGTTTATGAGCGTTAGATGGATCATGGCTTTGCGGCTCTAGGCGTGATAACTTTCACCGCTATCCCTTGTCTTGATTGTTATATTACACTCGGAGTACGGTTCAATGAAATCACTTCTTCAAAGCATTTATATATTTGTTTATCAAATCTAATAGTCTGTCTATTTTCGTGAAACTGTGAGGTAAGAAAATAAACAAGTCTGGACCAACTTTTTGCGGTTTATCCTATATTTTATCTGCCCTGGTATCTTTCCAATAAAGCACCTAGACTTAAAAAAATTTTTTTCCCTTTTTGAACACGAATATCTGCGTACATTGGGTTATTCAATGTATATTATACAGTGTAGGATAACTCATTTTGAAGTACAGGAAACTAAGGGGATAGAGCTTAAAATGGCCCAATCACAAACTAGTAGATCAAGGCGTTCTTCGCTTCTCTGAAATTTAAGACTATCAAATGGCTATCATTGAGTTTAGTGGGCACTCTATCGATATCTACTTCAATCCTACCTTGAAGTGCTTTACATGTAGAAGTAGATAAACTGTTAGGGTTGGTTGATTTGAACGGTTGGGTATATAGGTGAAATGTAGATAGATATTTTTTCTTCACTCTCGCATATGTTTAATATGCAGAAAGCAAAAGGTGCTGAACGGAAGTGACATTTACTTTCACTGTAATATATATATAAGCTCATATCGCATTGGGATTTCTGGCACCTTTTGCCTTAGGGAGGCTGTTGGGCTTTGAGGATTATCCTATCCTGTAAAAAAGGTAGGGTAGCTTCTACGACAAAATCACCCAGGTAATGCTCCTGGCCTACCTTGAAGAATCTGAAAGTTAGAAGAAGACTACGCCAATCATTTTTGTTTTTGTTTTTGTTTTTTTTTGTTAGGAAGGCCTTTATTAAAAAGTATCCTTTTTCATTCTTCGATTATACCATCCCTCTTTTTTTTTTTAACAAAGGATCTTTATTGAAAAGTATCCTATCCTAGATTATACCATCCCGCTTTTTTTTTTTCCTCTTTGTTTTGCAAAAAAAATTTCAAGTTAAAATATTCTTTTGACTTGTGTTCAATGTTGCGTCAAATATTAGACTAATAGGGTCTATCTCGACAATCCTCTAGCTATCCCTAAGCTCTTGATTGTCCTTCCCTAAACACTTCAGAAGGCTAATAAACGACACAAAGTGGATTGTGAAGTAATCCTCTTCTATCTCAATACAAAATAGCACGTTTTATTGTAAATGAAATATCGGTCTTTTTATACTGTTGTTAACGTATCACATAGGGAAAAATATAAATAATAAAAGTAATATAATGGCATCATCTCAATATAATAAAGTTATCATAAAATAAGGTTGGCGTAATAAACAATCGGATAATATTAAATATTCTCACAAAAGGGCTCAGTTAAAGAAACAAAGATAATAAAGCGATCAAGTCACAAAAGCTAA
>NW_027192198.1:1116705-1118295 GCF_041956535.1 Calcarisporiella thermophila
ACACTAACCCTCCCCCTCAGCAAAAGCTAAGCCTCCATCCTCAACTACTGCGCAATTGATCCTTTTAGTTAAATTTCCTCACAACATCAACCAATTAGAAGGCTCAATGGTTTAGTGGTATAATTCTCCCTTAGGGTGGGAGAGGTCCTGGGTTCAATTCCCAGTTGAGCCCTTTTTATTTGAATGTGAAAGTATTATAGTTTATGCTCAAATAAACAATTCATTTCAATCAACCGACTATTTTTTTAATATTAGCTAGTAATCATTTCTTCCTTTGCAGAACTCTATCAATAAGAAGTAACGAGAAAAGAAATATCACCTGAGCTAAGCGCTCCCGAATAGTGTTTAGAAAGATGCACACAAGCTACCTCAAATATTGCATTGCTGATGGTTGAGGCTATTGATTATGTTTGCGACCCGGAGTATTCCTCATTTTTTTCATTTTTTTTCCTCAATAAATAGGCAGATGAGAACTGAGAATTTATGTTTTTTTTTATGATTAAATATATCTATTCTTTATCCTATCGCCTAATATTTTGTGAATCATTTGGTATAATATACCGTAATATCTAGGATACTCCCTCAATAGATTAGCTTGAGGCGTAATGTCCAGGTAAAAATTTGGCCACTTAATACAAGCATTATTCGAAGCCCCCACTATTTTATATGTTTGTTATCTTAGAGAGGATATAGTTTACAGGATGGCAGATATTTTACATCATAGTTATTCCAGTGTTACCAACGTTTGTCCAATTATATATTTGGTCAACCCAATCGACATTGAAAAGGAATATAAACATGATTCCTATATTCCAATTTGTCAATTTCGCCTCGATATGTACCATTCCATCACAACACATTATAGTATTTATCTAGTTTTTGTTGCTATAGACGTTATGAAAATTTGTTAAAAATTAACTACAAGTATCGTTTGAGGGGATTAAATAATCAAATCTAATACTAATAGATTTAAGTAAAAAAGGGCTCAACTGGGAATTGAACCCAGGACCTCTCCCACCCTAAGGGAGAATTATACCACTAAACCATTGAGCCCTCTGATTGGTTGAACTGTTATATGGAAGATTGGGAAGTGTTGAGATAATGTACGTATCCCGCTTATCCGATTACTATCTTAAGCCTTTTTTTCATCATTGGGGATGGTCACTATGAGAATTTTTCAGACAGGAATGTCTCCAGGGCCGAGAGAAAGACGACCCCAGAAACACCCCCTACGGCCGAGAAGTTCACTAAAAACCCCCGGATTAAGCCGGGGGAGGGTTAGTGTAGTGGACTATCCCTGGGATGCCGATGAGAACGGCGTGGGTTCGAATCCCACTTCCCCCACCAGCACTTACTCTTAGTTTGTGACTGCTGTCCACTTGATCAGAAATTGAGTCCATTATTGAAAGGATCCCTCCTACGATAAGTACAAAGAATACATTGGTTTCACGTACATGCTATTCACGACAACTACGATACACGCATATCGATTGAACGCCTATCGACCAAGGACCTATATCTCGTTATGTTAAGTCCATTGACATTAACTTCATGTAATATATGGAAATTAAATAAAAGTTTCCATTGATT
>NW_027192198.1:1118667-1123446 GCF_041956535.1 Calcarisporiella thermophila
AAAAAAAAGAGGCAGGATGGTGTAGTTGTTACGTAGAATATAAGATAGTATAAAGAATAAGGATAAGCTATTCGCAATCTCAGAAGTTTATCAATATTTCTCTGTAATGTAATTCAACTCTTAATTTAGTTAGTTTCAGCTATAGTTAGAAACACTATATAAGTCATAATGTTCCTTTTGTAATAAGAAAAAAAAGACAGGATTCAAGTTATTTATTTTTCTATATTTTTGGTCTACTTTCTACTATCTTAAGTGCGTGTTCTGCATCAGGGACTGCAGAAGACTTAAGATAGTAATCGGATTAGCGGGATACGTACATTATCTCAACACCTCTCAATCTCCCACTCAACATAGTCGCCGTTCTTGGAGCACAATGGTTAAGAGCCCCGGAGCTTAACAATTGTGTGCTGGGTTCGATTCCCGGTGACGGCACCAGTACTAGAGATGTGTCCAGGACATACTCTAGGAATCGAGCAATAACCTACTTCGTTAATAATTTGATATTAGTAGTCATCAGTAAACAAGCAATACATGTAAGCAATGGTAGAGGGAGTGTACAACCCTTTTGTTTAACTTTTATAGGAGACTTTTCAATAAAAGTTCCTTTAATGAAAAAAAAGCGGGATGGTGTAGTCGGGGGTGGTGTAGTTTAGTGGTAAGCGCTCCTTGGTGCCCTCGAAATGGCGTGGGTTAGAATCCCGTAACCTCCACCAGCACAAAAATAAAGTGACTGGATTCTCCATTAAATCTGTGCATTGCTTGTAGTGTCTATGTTCTCTATCAGTATATCTGTCTTTTCCAGTCTGGTTTTCTACAATTACTCGCTTTCACTCTCCGTCCTGTCGTGTCTGGCTCTTCCTCTAGTATTGCTTGTGTCTTGTCGTACCTGATCTTTCTATAGTTACTGACTCTCATTACTGCCCTTCGCTTGCCGTACCTGTCATGTGTGGTTATCTCTACTTACAAAAGGTATTGCTACACAATCAAGCAGAGCCACTGACGAAACGGAGGGTCAAAACTCAAATTTTGAGCACAGTACTGTAGAAAGTGATATCCAGGAAGAAGACTCCATCGTGTCTGATGAAGGTAGCATACCAACTTCAATTAATATCAATGGCATATGAATTTTAGTCTTTTCGCTTATCTATTTTTGCCGAAGCTGATTTATGGCCGGACATTCCAGGTAAGCATGAATAATGGTTTCCACTGCGTTGGTCGTGCACTGCTTGCAAATATTAGGTTCTCCTGCCCATTTACTAGTGGTGATGTCTGTCACCAATCTGTGTTTCAAGAGTCTCCATCTTAGCGCCCTATGCTTGGGTTCACTCGGCTGCTTTTTCCAGTTCATCCAAGCTATCTCCCAACTGATGAGAACCTCCACAAAGCTAATTTGTTTGAGACTACTCTTGATAAATATATGAACTAATATTTCCATTCTAATAACAAATCTGATATGTATCGTGGTGGATATAATCAATGAGGGATCAAAAAACGGAATTGAAGCTATCTAATCGATCGTCAAGTACCGATTGCTATCTTCATTATGCATCTGCTTATCTTTATCATGCATCAGCTGCCTTTTCGTTATTTTTATGCGACGATCCTCTTTATGCAACCAGCATATATCCATTCAAATATCTTTTATGGAAACCTCTTTTTTTTTGCTATATAAGAACAAAGTACAGAAGAATAAAGAAAAAAACGAAGTTTTTGGTAATCTCTAGCTTTTTTTTTTATCAAAGGTGAGTCTTTATTGTTTAAGAAGACTCTAAAGTACAATCGTTACATTATTAAAAGTAATAAAATGAGAGAAGAGCTAGATATTAACGCGGTATTGCAATTCGGGGTAATTTGGTCGTAATGAATTTTCTCCTCAGATGGGTAGATGAGAAATAAAACTCAGCTAACTGTGGGTATTAGGGAACGGCTTGATAGGTGATATGGAGAGAGAGATATGGAGAAAGAGAAGGGCTAGTAGTAGGGGCTACTGCGTCAATCCAGTTCTAGAGCCGCTCTGTTAGCTCCTACTTTCACCGCGCCCATTTTACGCCACCTGCTTCGGAACTATTCAATTTGTCGCTTTATTCAGGCTCTTGTTAGTTCGGCTTCTATAGCCTCCTCAATATCCAGCTTGGCCCGATTGATGATGGTTTCGGATGAGGCTCGAGTACTTTCAAAATGAAAGGCGATTCGGTCCCGATGGATTTGCCATAACACCTAATCGAAGACGATTTGAGCCGCGTGTCTTACTGTCCTCGGGGCTTCTGGTAGGTCGCCAAGTACGAGATTCCTGGGGATAAAGTTATGTTTTTTTTTTGGGATTTATGGATCTTTATTGAAAAGTATCCTTTTAAGTTAATATAGTGACTTGTCAGAAGAAATACATGTAAGTAGTGATTGAGCGTATGAATACCATCCTACTTTTCAAGGATGGTATTATACAAGAGAGAAAGGAATATAAACAAACAAAAAAAAAGGAAAAATTGGAATGCGGGTGGTAGGGTATTTGGCAAGGTCGTATTGGAGCTAAGTGTTTTGGTTGAAGGATATTTCGTCTCTCTGGACTTGTATCTAACTTCCCTTACACCAAAGCTCTTGGAAATCATCTTTCTTATCCTTTATGGACGCTGACCACCATTTGGATCTCACGATATTTTGCATTTCGTGACCTAGTTGTTCAGCGAGCGCTATTTCGCTTGGTTGGGATAAAAATAAATCTCTTATTTTTATCAAGATCCGGACACCCCTCCACACAAACTTCCTTTCGCCTGTAACACCTGTTACGAGGATTTTGGGGTTTACCGTGAAGATTTGTACGTAAAGAAACAAATGAAAGATTTTCTTATAAAAAAAGAAAAATAAGATAATAAATTTCAAGACTAATACTCCATGAAAATAAACTAATCCGCTCCTCGTTCACTCACGCTTGAATCTCTTCTTATATAATAAAATTAGACTAAATAGAACGAACTGATTAAACAAACTGGTTAATCGAACTGAATAAGCAAACTGGTTAAACAACTAATTTAACAAAACAGAACAAACTTGAATAAAATTATCAAAGCGCTAGTAATTTGCCGAAAGGTTACTAAAGTAACATAAAATTAATTGTGCATAAAGTTTTTTTTTTGATCAATTAATGGAAACTTTTATTTAATTTCCATATATTACATGAAGTTAATGTCAATGGACTTAACATAACGAGATATAGGTCCCTGATCTATAGACGTTCAATCGATATGCGTGTATCGTAGTTGTCGTGAATAGCATGTACGTGAAACCAATGTATTCTTTGTACTTATCGTAAGGGCGATCTTTTCAATAATCAAGACTCAGCTTCTGATCAAGTGGACAGTAGTCACAAACTAAGAGTAAGTGCTGGTGGGGGAAGTGGGATTCGAACCCACGCCGTTCTCACCGGCATCCCAGGGATAGTCCACTACACTAACCCTCCCCCGCATAAAGTTTTTTTTTTGACTTGTGGCGCAGTTATGACTGTCTATACCAAATACCAACATTCCAGTAACACACAAACCAATGAGGGGGCTCAATGGTTTAGTGGTATAATTCTCCCTTAGGGTGGGAGAGGTCCTGGGTTCAATTCCCAGTTGAGCCCATATTTTAATTTTGGTACCCAAGGATATTGAACATTGTGTTTTGATATATATTTTTTTGCTTTGTTAGTATTAAAGCGTTCAAAGTTGTTTTCAATTGTTGGTGAAGAAATATTGTAAATTTTCAAGTCGAATATTGCAAAAATTACAACATGGTATTGATAATGAATATCATAGAATCGGCAATAAGGTCATTAGTTTAAAATAAGCATAAGCTAGCATACTATTGAATTAATATTAATAGTAATAACTAATTAGAGAAAAGAATTTAGATAACAAGAACAATCAAAAAAAAATCTACATTTGCAAAAATAAGAATGCGCCCAACGTGGGGGTCGAACCCACAACCTTGAGATTAAGAGTCTCACGCTCTACCGATTGAGCTAGCCGGGCTCCATTTGTTTATTACGAGATAATTGATTTTTGTACGGGGAAGTCTCAGAGGCAGTCACATGGACATTCAGAAAGCGCGATACCAGTGAAAGGGAAGGTAGAAAAATTCGGGATAGTGAAATTGGAAGATTTCTTCAAACCGCACAGAGACAATATCTACCAACCGATGATCGAACCCGAGGTACACGCCCTAGTCGCAAGGAACCCTGACAGATACTCGAGGGAATTCAGAGAACATTATCTCGATCTTCACCTACTATGGAGGAGAAAGCTGCTCCACCTAGATGAACGACTCGCCGAGACTCTCACATAGCGAATCCCCCTTGTTGGTAACAAACACAACTTTCCTTTAACAAAATGTTCTATTGCAGGGATTGAGACCACCGCTTACACCACCAAAGCTGGGAGACTATACAAGCAGGATGCGCCAACCATAACCACCGAGGAATGGAAGGACGTTTCCAATGACGTTGACAGATGGACGAAGGCATGGGCCAGGTGGAAAAGTCGTCCGTCAAAACCCAAGCACAGAACCCTTCGCTGGAGACTTATGAAGCATAAAATAGTTACCGGAATCATCACTAGCAAATGGACTGGAGATCCTAACACTTGCAAAAGATGTTCCCTAGGGATACCTGAAACAATTGCCAATGCCTTTCTAGACTGCCCAGCTATCGCGCAACTCTGGCAAAGAGTTGATGAGACAAACTGCCGAATAATTGGAATACCGCCACACGAATCCACGAGAGAAGACAGACTGTTTGGACAAGAC
>NW_027192198.1:1125620-1152614 GCF_041956535.1 Calcarisporiella thermophila
GAGAATTGATACGAGAAAATTGACTTTTGATACGAGCAAGTCATTTTGACAGCCATGAGGTATTCGAGAGCGTGGTACACCGTCCTTTGATGGCACAGTGGTTAAGAGTCCCGGAGCTTAACCATTGTGTGCTGGGTTCGATTTCCGGTGACGGTATCCGTCCATGAGAGTTTGCCGGGTTTTTCTCAGGACTCAATCGCTATCAACAATATAGCAACAAGCGAGTAATATCAAGCGGTTACAAAAAAATAAGTAGCAAAAATCCTTAGGAGAAATCAAACTACAAAAATGGGAGGCCAGGGGCAGTACCTGGATGATTTTGGCGTAGAAGTCTATCCTTCCATTCCCTTCAGACTAGAGAATAAACGAAGGCGCAAATACTTGAATAATTATATATATTTTTTAGGTTTCGGAACGATATTGGCAGACACTCGCAAATGGTCACTGTATTTAGTAAACCTTAGAATGAGACGTGCCTGGTTTTAAATAAACAAATAATAGTCATCCTTTGCACAATATTTTGAAATTATCCTTGTTATGGTTGTCTTTTGACTCTCCAGTCTCGAAATCTACAAAAATGCATCGTGGAAATATGAGATTGGAGATGAAATTGAATTTTATTTCATAGATAAATACCTATATCACATAGCCTAGAGTAGGAGATTTTATATTACAATGATTTTGTTTGTCAGTATTTTGTTAGCAATCTTATCCAGCTTTAGTGGTGCGCAGCAGTATCCTGTTCACGATTCATTCAGAATGTGCAAACATAGAATAGTGTTAACTTATCTAGATGAAGCAGTTCTTTTTTCTTCTGATAAATCAGTCTCGGTTTCTTTCGCAGTGAATTTAGCGGATATTCATAATATTAGCTTTCAAGCTGGTGAAATAGAAGGGAAGTTCATTTGCTTGAGTAATGGAATGAAATATGACTTAAGGTCTATTATAAACAGCTCCATCGAACTCTATAGGCATGGCTATAAACCTTTACATTAACGATGATAGTTTAACAATATTTTTTCAATATTTATAAATTAAAGCAATTATTGATATGAATAAAACTCTATTTCTGCCTCAAGGTCATACCAAAAAACACTTCGCACATCTTAAGCAAAGGCTCTCTGGGTAGCGATTATCAAGATAAAAGTAGATTCTTTTAACGCCAATGCAAGTTGTAAAAAAAAATATCGTTTCCCGGATCCTCGTGCATTAATTCGGTTCGTTCATGCTTTCATATTTGATTTCCCATAGCAATTAGTTAGAAAAAGACGCTTTATGACATGTATTGTGACGATAATCACTATTGTCGTGAATAGCTGAAGATCGTCTAACATCAATATTGGGTGAGTATTCAAAATTTGATTTAAAACGGATATTACAGTGATGTTGATAAAGAAAAACTAGTTATAATCTTGACATCAATTTGAGAATCAATGGTCTCCTAGTATAAAATGGGAAGAGTTCGATGAGATTTGAGGGACCTTATACATCATTTAGCACCCTTTGTGTATTCCTTTAACACTCAGCAGGAAATTTTCCGCTAGGCTTTTCCAGGTGTAATTAAGGAGACTCTTTAGTTGGAAGAAAACAAAGCGTTGCATGTAATCCTATGGTTCACACACACATTTCACACGTGGTGCCCATCTTCTCAGAGGCTGATAGAAATGGCTCAGAGACTACAGGGGTCATCACCTTAATTACTGAATATTAGGGAGATATTAACAAGTTGCAGAATATCGTGTAATAGCCATCCACTTCTGATTCCAATATTAATGGACATATCCTCCTTCAAGTGATTGGCCAACGCGTTTTCGCGTTTTCGTGTTTTTTCCCAATTTTAAAGTTCTGTCACACAGCTTCGAAGGCATTGGAATTCTTTTTATATTTTTATTTTTCAGAAGAGGAGTTGACACCTCTGAGCATCCTCCCATCCTCGCCCGCCACCGCACCATAATCATCTCAAGAATATCATAACGCCTGCGCCTCAGATTTCTTCGCATTGCATACATCACCATGACTAATGCCACCGCGAATAAAGCAGAGAATGCTGTAGACAAGGGGGCAACCTCTGGTGCTACAGAGCAGAAGCAAAAGAAAGATAAAGCACCTGCTCTCTCACGCTCAGCTAGAGCTGGTCTTCAGGTAAATGGTGATTTCCGCACCCTTTCGATTTGTTTTAAAGTTCTAAATTTGGAGCTGGAATGATCAGTCCGAAATTGAATTTATAATTAATAATGCATTTGAATGCGGATCCCTATCCTAAATGCAAATTCATTTTCTAAATCATTCCTTATCAACCGTGATAGTTTCCTGTTGGCAGAATTCATCGTTACCTCAAAGATCGCAGTATGAATAATGCTCGGGTCGGCGCCAAGGCTGCAGTCTATTCTGCGGCGATTCTCGAATATCTTACCGCTGAGGTACTAGAACTTGCGGGAAATGCCACGAAAGATCTCAGAGTAAAGCGTATCACACCACGGCATCTACAACTAGCCATTCGAGGCGATGAAGAGCTTGACACGCTTATCAGAGCAACTATTGCTGGCGGAGGTGTATTGCCCCATATCCACTCTAAACTGATTGGAAAACCAGTTAAAGGGAAAAAGAAGCAGTGAAGGATTGTTTTTGTTTTATCGATCTCCTATTTTTTCAAAACTTATTGATGTGCTGTTTTTTCTTGTTAATTTTTTTTTTGCTTATACGTGTAATTTTTTTATATTTTTCATTTCGCTATTGCTCTCCAGTAAACGAGACTCTTTTCATTTGGCCGAACTTATTCTCTATTCAACAGAAAGCCTTGGAAGTTGACTCACATTTTACACTGTCTAATGTCCATTGATTAAACTCGTCCGGAGTCTGTACCCAAGCAGCGAAACGCTGCGTGAGCAGACAATCTTTAGCAATTTGATAATCCCGTGCCAGTCGTTTCAATTCTTCATAAGTTTTTGTCTTGCTCTCTTCCATCCACTCTCTTATTCGGAAATCTAATCTACCGGATGGCATCAAAACGAGCAGATCTAGTAACGCATTGGCAAGGGAAATTTTTGAGAGAATCGGGCGGGTTTTGGCGGGATATATGCCCTCTCGATTTGGCTTGGCTCCTTGCTTTCGTCCATTGATAAGTACTTGGGGACTAGGCCAGCCAGTAACCCAGCAGAGTGCGGTGTTAGATGTAGTTAGGGTAAGGTCCGGATGTTTGCCCTCGATACTATCTTTACTGCTCTCGAAGTGGGCGTTGGTTGAAAGGATGCGGGGACAATTCACTTTGAATTCGATCGGGAGATCTACGAGACATCTGTTATTGACTTAAACAATGCAGAAACCTCACAAAAAACGAAGGATAAAACCTTGTATTCCTTTAATCCTCCCACTAAGCGCTCGGGTCAAGGATGGTTCGTCGAACATTTCTCCGACCACAATGGTTGTTAAATAGACGGGTTCAATTACCAAGTTGACAATAGCGGAGCAGAGGCCGAGCACATTCCATCGTGCAATTTTATCACTATCAATATGGAGAAATGTAAGCTTAACTCAAATAATGATCTATGATCGAAATTTTGCATGCCCTCACCTACATGACATGGAGAGTGTGGGCTCTGAGTCAACTCTCCCAGGCTTAGTTCGCAATACACCCAGAGCCTCATACCCATATCTACCACGATACAATTTTGACTCTGCACAACCCTCCAGTCCATCTTTGGTTTGCTTTGGATTTGTTTGCTGTTGGACACGTAGTCGCTTATTAGAATAAGTTTGTTTCTCCAAGTAATCCCAGTCCGGAAGGGTGCGTTTCTTTTGAGCAAGGAACTCAGCAGCTGCTTCCTCAGTCTGAGCAAGAGCAAGTGGAGTCATGGAGGCATCTCCACCTATTCCTCGTGTAGGGTTGAGTTGAACGAGTTAACTGAGTAAGAGAAGACATGTACTTACAAGGAGACTGGCTAATATAGAGGTGATAGCTCACGCCTGACTTTATGCGAAATAGGAATTTGGAAGCTTTATTGTCCAGTTGTAAAACCTCAGACGCGTCAGTTATCGCTTTTCGTGCCTCGTTAATCAAGTAACTAACCTCGATGCTTAATATTCAATGAGAGCTGTAATACACATAAAAATATTTGCTCGATTACCAATTAAATCCTCGTCTTGATAAGACCTCGGCATGGCAATCGTGTACCAAATCGCCTGATCGAACTAATTTTCGAAAACTCTGACATTTTACCCCCGTTCTTGATTCATCAAATATATCATCAGTTTTGCGATCTGAATGTTGAACTATTCAATTTACCCTAACGAAATACAGCGCAGTATTTCATTTCCATTATCTGATAGATCACGTTAACACTATACACTATGAATTTTTTTTTTTTGACTACGAAAGTCAGTGTATTACCATCAACTCGCATTTCAACTATTCCGGCCAGAACTGTCCATTCGACTTTCGAGCCCTGAACTTGTGGTTTTCCGTTTTTTGGTAACTGAAAATATAAATAATATAACCACAAAAAAAAAAACATTTTAAATTAGGGAGAAGTTCTAAAAATGTGGAATGGCTTGAATACAGACCTTTTTGTACTGCTCTAAACAAATATTTGCTATTCTGTCGCCGAAAGAATCTGTCATTATTTATGAATAAAAACTAAATACAAGGGGAATTAACAGAATCGTTAAGGGTATAAAGAGCTCGAATTATAAGATCGAGATAAAAGGCTGATTTGATAATTAGTTAGAACAAAGCGAAATGTTCATCGTGCTATCCATTGCCATGTGGATATAGATCAAGGGATGGAAGGGTTTTGGAATATTATACCTAAGGGTCGACCGTCTGAAAATCTCTGCAATCAATCCAATTCTGGAAAGCTTAATTATATATGATTCGATTGGTTGAAAAGTAATTCTCCCCCTCTTTCATTTTATTGATTTGAAAAGTCAGATAAAGGGTTTATATTCTCCATACTCACCTATAATTCCTTTTTTTTTTTCTAAAATTCACTCATTCATTAGTCCTTTTCTCATACTCATCAAGAATTTTCAACTGTATTTATACATATCATTGCTCCGATGTCATACAATAATAGGACTACCATGAGCCGGGACCGACTGGCAGAACTAAGAGTAAGTTTGAATTCGCCTTCGGAAATTGCGTAGTTTACATTCATTCATTAACCCGCTACTTATACATTTTTCCGATGGTTCGTTTTAATAGGCCAATTCTGGATAGTATGTGCCGCATTTACACTGCCTTTCATTACCATCTGCAAAACTCATCTTACATTTCTCTTTTAACCTGTAGCCGAAGTAGCTCAACCACCCCAATGCGAGCACTACCCACCCAGCCCATGTCCTCAGGTCTTCCCTCTAATCCATATACTCAAAACTCTCGGCAAAGTACAGCCAGACAAAGCGAGCTTCCTAGTCGCTATCGTCCAATGACCAACAACTACGATGACTATTCCTCTCCTGCTTCTGACTACCGCCAAACACAGGCATACTCAAATTACCCTCCCAATCCACCTTCCTACGAAATGCAGCAGAAAAAATCTTTCCCGCCAATGTCCTCACAGCCGAACTCCAATGCAGATGATATGGGCCAATTCTTTGACGAAGTAGAAGGAATCAAAGCGGATATCCAGGACGTGAATGAAGATATTCTGAAAATCGATCAGCTGCATGGAGTCATACTTAATACGATTGAACATAATGAGCACGAAAGAATCACACGGCAATTGGACTCTCTCTTAGCACAAGTAAAGCGTAAAAACACAAAACTGAAAGATCGGATTAAAGGTATAATAATCTCTGTTTTGACACTCTTCCATTTAAGCAATGGGACTGAATATGCTTTTATTGTAACACGTCAATTCTAGCTATGGAACTTTCGAACTCTAAGATGAAACCATCAGGAGATTTGCAAATTAGAAAAACACAGGTACGTACCTTCCAAGTCCCATCGAAAATATAGCGCACTCATATAGTATTCTTACCTACACTCGTGCAGCATTCCAATTTGAAAAAGAAATTTATGGAAACTATTCGCAAATTCCAAGATATTGAACGCGTCCATCAAGAAAAATACCGCAACCGTATGGAGCGCCAGATACGAATTGGTAATGCAGCCTCCATCCTTTTAAGTCCATGCAGTTAGGACTCAACTGCTTTTTATCTACCCCTTATGCTATAGTCAAACCTGATGCGAGCGAGGAAGAGATCGAGGCGGTGATCGATTCTGATAATGCAGGACAGATTTTCGCACAATCTGTACTGCAATCGAACCGCTCTGGACAGGCACGTGCGGTTCTCGCCGAAGTTCAATCCCGACACGATGAGATCAAAAAGATTGAGAACACAATTCTGGTTAGCAACTCTTATTTCTATTTTTCGCCCTCTCCGATAATTAATGATTTAACCCGTGCCTTAGGAATTGCACTCGCTCTTCCAAGATATGTCTATGCTCGTTGAACAACAGGCAGAGGTTATAAATGAAGTGGAGCAGTATGCAGAAGAGGCTGCGGTCAACATTGAAGCGGGTACAAAAGAGGTCCAAGTGGCAGTCACAAGCGCACAGAAGGCTCGAACGGTAAGTTGCTGTTAAACGAATTCACCGAGCATAAAATTGCAGTAATGATTTTTGCTGCATCTTTCTTTTTTTTCTTTGTAGAAACGGAAATGGTGCTTCTTAATATTGGTTATACTGATCATTGTAATATTAATCGTCATTTATTTCCAAGTCATTCAGCCACTTATGGTAAGTTGAGTCTATCTAGGATGATTATTTTTTCCCTTAACTGACAAATGTGTATTTGTGGGTGTCAACACAGAACAAAGCTAAGAAATGATAGACTGCATTCAAAAATTATTTCTTCATTATTATCTTTGCGATTTGTTATTGAAGTACACCCATGATACACAATCGGATATGCTATGTTATAATTATTTAAGTAAAAATGAATGCTTCGAACTCTCCAGACTTGATCTATCCACAGAATCCATTATCTGACCAAAAAGTGTTAATTAAATTCTAAAAAAAAAAAACAATACTTGACTTACGCATTCATGCCATTCTTTCTTCTCTGATTTCTGGAAGCTTTTATGAATTATTTATAGAAACTGGATACCTCTGTATTAACAACGAAATATCATTTATGACAGGGGATTTGACTTTTATATGAAATAAATATCCTGGAGACTGTACGCTTATCTTCTAAAGGGTATCACTGAAACGTTATTCTGATGAATGATTCCCTATTAGATAACAGTCCTAGAGCTGAATAATGACCCTTGCAGTTAAGTTAACTTGCGCAAAGACACTGATTTCCCCACGGGACAAACTCCAAGCGCTTTCACAAACTGGTTTGTGTATGCGGAAGAGTTGACCGGATTAGGGCCCATCTGCAGACTGACATAACTGCATCCTAATCTTAGCTCATTGCTGAGGTAGGGCAACTGGGATTGCCCTGATGCGTTAGTGTGCTTGATATACTTGGGTCTCTGGCCTCGCTGAAGCCACATGAAGCAGGCAGCCGACTTGGTTGGAAATCTTTTAATTACGCGGAAATTAACCTGTAATTTGAGTGTCACATAAGATTTAAGTAAAAATACGGATCCCCCCTAATTCTTAACTGAAGGGTGTGAAACATCAGATTTACTTCGGATAGAACTCCGGTCCAGAATACACTGATGCTCCAAATAAACAGGAAAAACTCGACTATTTTTCGAACAAAAGTGACACGCTGTCCACTTTTTTCGGCTATCGAAGAGCATCGAGGTTTACCCTTTGGGTACATCTTCGTTTCATCATCAAAGTCTGATAAATAAATACCAGAACTGTTGTTTTCTCCGCGAAATTTCTTCTACTCGCTCCTTTGCTTCAGCCCATTCTCTATTCTTTGCCACTCTCCTTTAGTTTGCCTTTGATTTGCCAAGCGGGCCTTTTCTCCAGGAAAGAATAGCGGCTGGACCGCAGTTAGATAGTCAAACTAGCGGTTTCAAAGGAATATCGACTAGACTTTTATGATTGCACTTCTTTCTTCTGTTTCCTGCATGTGTCACTCATTATCATCAGCATCGCATATTCATCATCCACAATCCCATAGTGTATCTTAGTAATTTAACATGAGCCTTGCTCTTTTTCTTCTTCTCCTGTGTACTTTCTTAATTCAAATCAGTGCTCTCCCCTCTAAACCACTCTCTGTATGCTTGGACATCCCCGATCCGCTCACTCCGCACCATCGTGTGCAGACCCCCTGTGTGGTCGAGCGGGTTCCTGACCCTTTTACACGACGATTGCGAAAGATGGTGAAGCGCGCAAATAGAGGCCAGTTTCTCCTCACCTTCCGATGCGACAACAACGCACCCCCTGGGCTGTGCAATAAAGCAAAGCGGAACTTGGACAGGGCAGGTGAAATCCTCCTGGATACTCTGGGTATCACCACAAATATCAAGGTGGATGCCTCGCTTTTGCCCATGCCCAGGCTAACTCTGGGTAGGTCAGAAACATTGTGTATTTCGAACGGGGAGAAACTCATCATTCATTATACACTGTAGGCTCGGCACAAGCAACCCGAATGCATCCTCTTCAGGACCGGGACGGTAAAATAAGGCACTATCCACAAGCACTTGTGAAGGAGTTCGGATACGAAAATGGCTTTCAACTTTCAAACTTCGATATTAAGGCCACCTTCAACAGCCGGGCAGACTGGCTATTTGAGGTAAATGGGAAGAAACATTGCACTCATCCCTTCTGAGCACTAACTAATTGTTAAAAAACACTCTCAGGAGGATGAAGGATCGTCGCCTAAGCAACTATCTAACTTTTTGGCAACGGTAACAAATGGCATTACTCTATTACATCCCTAGAGGCGATATTGACTAAATCGTTATTCAAATTTCGCATAGGCAATGCATGAATTTCTTCACGGATTCGGAATGATTAGCAATTGGCGTCCTCTAGATGACAACCAACCCACGCAGTTTCTCGCACCTGCTATGACAGGCACATTTACATCTAGAAGCCCGAATCTCAAAGAAGTGTCCTTCATTGAGTCAGTTTTTGATCGTCATGTCTACGTGAAGGCGGGCAATAATGAGTGGATCCCTGCATCGGAATATACAGATATGATGAACAATTTCCTTGCAAACAAGGCATTTCAATTCCGCAATTTTGATGATGCCAAGAATGGGCTTATACGCTCAGAAGCAAGTCGTTGGGCCGCCAGCATGCTTCGAGCCGCAACCACTCCTCAGGGTCTTGCCTTTATGCCCACGCGTACCCCCAACGATAGAAACAAAGTCTTTCTAGAATCTTCATTGGCACCATTCCGCTCTCGCTCTTCAATATCTCACCTCGACATTGCAACGTATAAAAATACTGCTGACTGGCTGATGCCCTATCTGGCCGTGAGACCTATGTGTGTGCAGAAGATGAGCGACTGGGTCAGGGAATTCGGGAGTCCATTTGGTCCCGGGACGCTCCGGATATTGACCGCGATGGGATACGACACTAAGTGGCCCTGGGAATAGAGCAGATTCGAAGTGTTTGTTTGTAAATACGCACTTTTAATACACTGTCTTTTTCAGATCATTACAAACACGGTGAAAAGCAGCCGTCGTGTTACGGAATAAACTGCAGTGCCTATTAGTTAGGCCGATGGCAGTCGGCTGTGTTAGAGAAATAATGCAAACCTGACCTATACATAATAAAGATATAGCTGGGCTGCGGTCCGCTCTGTTCTGCTTCTCTTCAGTTCGATATGATTGCGGCGGCCAACACCAGCCGGGCATGCCAGCAGAAATCGAATCCAGCAGACGCCCACATTTTTGAGTATCCGTGCGCCTCGGACTATTTACAACGCACTAAATTTTTCGCAACCAAATAAATCAAAATACATTCCAAACGACAAGCAGGAAGCATCGATTCAACTAGAGGAGAGCCCAAAAGGGAATGAACCGCTGTACCGATGGAATTTTCCGGATCCATATAAATATTTCATTCGGCTCACGAACGCATCCTTGTTCTTGTGAGTCCCCCTTGTTCACTCATTTCTTGGACCTCTGCGATTATCTAGTCGAGCTTATCCTATATGAGAACAATATAATCTTCACAATATGAAGCTCACTATACCCATTTTTCTCTTTGCGTGTACCACTCTGGCTGCAGCAGGTAAATTCCGCTCCATAGACCGTGTGTTTGTAGGCACTCTCCCGCCCTCCTAATACTTTACTTTACTGCAGATACACTCCGCCTCCTTGTGCCTCAAGGGCGAAACAAGGCCATGCCGGGAGGCAAGGTGCCTTTCCGACTTGAAGGTAGCTTACAGGACTATTTCGCTTTGATGGATTCTAGAGTTTTGATTCACCATACTTCCCCCTCTTTGTTTCTTTCTCTTGATTTATTGCGTTAGCCACATACAAGAAAGAAGGAATGCTTGAAACGGTGGATATGCAACTCGTAGACAAGAAGGGGGTTGTCCTTGCACATGATGTCGCACGCGCACAGCAGCCACGGTGGGAAAAGGGCCGGGTTTATAACGGGCAGGTGAGCATGCCGGATTTCCTACAGCAGGGAGAATATAAACTGCGGGTAGTGGGAGCGGAAGCTTACAAGTGCGCAAAGCCTCCGGCTGGGAAACAATGGTGCACCGAAACAGTCACTGCAGAGGCCCCTATACAAGTCGCGAAGAGCAAGCAGTAATGGAGGAGGGGGCTCTGCTTTTGCTCCGTGTGAATAATAAATCCTGTAGAAAAAGGCACCTCACGTCTTTCTTGTTGTATTCATCTATTCTATTTTTTCTTCCCCCTTTTTTCTTCTTCATCCAACTTGTTTCAATGATGCTTTTGTTTATAGTCAAAATAAAATAAAATGGCAATTGAAATTAAACATAATTATCGATAAAATTGGTGAGGATATATCTAGTGCCGCCAACTACAATTTACAAAATAGAGCTTAGGTTGTGGAGTCCTCAATTAATCTAGCACAGCTTCACTTACATCTTTAACTGTCGATCCTTCCCTCCACTCGCCACCTTATCTCCGCCGGGACTCCAGTCCACACTGTAGACCTCGTCTGCATGGCCCGGTAAATCCAGCTTGATTTTGTTAGTTTTGAGATCCCAAATCTTGAGAGTAGAATCGCGTGAGCCACTTAGTAGCATCCGGCTATCAGATGACCAGCACACTTGATAAACTCGCCCAACATGGCCTCGAAGGGATGCAATGAACCTTATCGTCAAAAAATTGAATGAGTGTGAGATGAGCTCCAGATATTATGGAATCAAAAGCAGACTACTTACTTTCCAGTGAATCCATCCCATAATTTAACCGAGTTGTCGAAAGAAGCACTTGCAATCAGGCGCCCGTCTGGGGAAAAGCTCACCTGGTTAATTGGCTGCTGATGGCCAGTTAATCTTGCAATTGGCTTCTTGCTTGTATTGGGTTCCCAAAGATACATTGTAAAGTCGTCTGAGCCAGTCACCAAGCGTTCACACCGCTTTCCTTTATTCTCCTGGTATCTTTTCAACGCCTTCTCCTTCGCCTCCTCCTCTACTTCGTAGCTGGTGCCTGTATGGTCGAATGCACCCGTTCTTAACACAAAGTCGGTGCTCAGTGCCATCGTATTGACCCAGTGCGCATGTCCAGATAAGGTCTTCACAAGGGTGCCATTAGAATTCCATACTTTAATGCTTTTGTCCTGCGAACCCGTGTAGATCAACCCCTCGCCTCCCCATTTGATACAAGTGACAGCAGCGGTATGCTGCGCAAGAGTGATGGTACATCGTCTGAGTTTAGTGTCCCAGATGCGGACGGTACCATCTTTAGAACTAGATGCTACACGATTACATTTTGGATTTCTAAGAGAAAGAGTATGCATAATTAAAACAAGAACGGGAGACAAAGTGGGTTGAACTTCTTACAAGTGTAGAGGCTCCCATGCCAGAGCGGTAATCCATTTTGTATGTCCTTTAAGTGGTCCTCCAATCGCCTTGCCAGTCTTCGGGTCCCAGAGACGCACCATATTGTCCATGCCTCCTGAAACTAGGGTCTTTGCGTCGGGCGACCAAGAAATGCATAAGACCCAGTGAGTATGGCCAGTCAAGGTGTGTTGTGGTGTTTCAGTGTCAAGGTCCCAAATGCGCACAGTTGTGTCTCCTAAGAGTGGGATAGAAAGTTAGTATTTTTTCATACATTCCGTTCCCATTTCGAACGGCCGGTATCAACTCTTAACCTACCCGAACCGCTGGCAAGTTGACTTCCATCGGGACTGAATCCAACACTCAGAATGGCGTCGCTATGCCCAGGTAATGTCGAACTACATCTCGTCACAGCACGTACTCTGAATACTGCCTGTGGTTGATAAATAATGGTAATAATTTCTTCGCTTGACTTGCTAAGGCCCTCAATGATATCGGTATGAAGAGATCGAGTTATTTCGGTGTCGTCGACATAAAATGAATAAGGGAGAGGTTCTTCCTTTAAATTTGTACATAATTAGTATTTCTTTCCCCTGTATATCAGTAAAGGTTTAAGAGGAGAAATAGAAGGAAAGGAAATTGGAGAATTACATTTTGCAGGAGCTGGTTAATTAGTAAACGTAACTGCTCTGCATTTACATCTGCCGGGATATTTAATGGTGGACCAGCGGTTTCACCATCTCTTGATTGGAACTGGGCAATAACATGCCCTTTCGGCTCTTCTGCTGTTGCCATAGTTGAAGTGCGTTTAAAGATAGTTATGCGAAGAAATGAATAGTTTGTGACTTTGTTTGCTTTGTGATTGAAGAAAAACTAAGCCGCTGATCGGGATTCGAAAATTAGAAAGACGCGTATTTCAAAAAGTCAAATCACGTATAAACTATTTTAACAACCCTTAAGGTGGCCTTAGAAAAAATAATGAGCACGTCGTCGAAGCATTCACGCAAGAAATCCAATCCCCAGCCATCTCCAGCTTCTCAGCGCGACAACCTGACACGAAAACTCCACCAACTTAAGGATTTGATCCACACTAATGAAGCGAAATGCGAGGAATTTTCCACCCATATTTCGCAGCTGGAATCAAACGTGTCCAATCTCCGGCGGCAAATTAGAGAAAAGAAGCTTCGTCTTTTTATGATGGAAAGATATGCAGAGGAATGCAAGAAGTGGGTAACTGTTCTGAATGAGTTCAGAGAGAGGATGGAAGCAACTAGAAGCGAATATACAAAATTGGATGAGGGGTAAGCATAGCGGTACTTTTATTAATTTACCTCAGGGATGACAGAAAATATTGAAATACATGTCTCTTTCTAGACCGAATTTAATTGGGAAAGACAGAGCCCTAGAAACAACTCTTATGGTATGTATTTTGCCTCTGAGAATTTCGACAATGAAATTAGTTCCTAATTATACATTAGATAAAAATCCGGGAAGTATGTGAGAAACTGCTGCAAATTGCGAGGGAATGTTCACATGGGTAATCCAAGAATAAGCCATAAACATAACTTTTCCGATTCGAATCCTAACCTTTCCATTTATATATTGTTTAGAGCTGACTCGGCAAATGAAAAGCAAATCCAGAGTATTCTTAATTCTATAGAAGTAAGACGTAAATTAATATCAAAAAGCAATAGAGGTTCTAATATCGAAACATTTTTGTTTAATGTAGGATATTGTCAAATCCACCACGCCCTATGCTCTACTTTCGTCTTTAGCTGCAATCATAAGAACCGCGACCAAGGATCTGCAAAAAAAAACGAAAGTCAATCACTCTAGCAACCCTAATGAATCTCGACCGTCATCTCGCCCACCTGATGCCAGAAAGTCGGCAAACATGCATAGAAGAATGTCAAGTCAAGTGGAGAAAGAATTGGATAGAAAGAAGGAAAAAGTCGAGTTGGTTTTAAATGTAGGTGGTCTAGATCCACTGCTTTTTATTTTCAAGGCCGAATAGGTTGACTTTTCTATCATCCCATTATAGCAATTACAAGATGATCACATCTTCAATTTCGTTAAGATTGAAGATATTCATGGACAGAATGCGGTACTTCGGGCCCAATTAGCCGATTTATGGTGCCGCTTTGACTCTCTTATATCATCTGATCCTTCAAGGGATATGATTAAATCTTATACTGCGGACAAAATCGAGGCGTCAGCGCAACAAACAGCAAGTCATTTTGCCGCTACAATTGTGAAAGAATGGAGAAAACGCCGCGATGAATTGAGTGCAGAGGGCACGGAGTTAAGAGACCTGAGGGCTCGAGTCGAACATTCCCAGGCTTTAGAAGTAGCTTACAATATCAATACTTTCATTGGTGTCTTGGCTTAGTTTTTTGTTTTTTTATCAGGAAGAGCAAAGAGTTTTAATACGACGGATTGCTTATGAAAATTCCCAGTTACTTAATGGTTTTCATACTCAGCATCAAGAAGTATTAGCTATTTTATTTTTTTTATTTGAAACTCTCTGCTTATCGTTAGTCATTGCCTCTCGTCAGGGCCGTACTTTCTCTCAGCTTCACACTTTGCCTCTTCGACCAGAGCTCAAAATACTCACACACCATCTTACAGGATTCATTAAACGCGAAACGGATGGCTTTAACAGGGTTGCGATCGGAAAGTGCCTCCACTTGAGGCTGCTTGAGTAGGTCAATTAGACACGTGTGGAGTTGTAGGGCTATTTCGTTAAAGCGATATCTTTTTTCTTTGCAGCGAGACTGTATGTTATGATGCATTGAGTCTTGTTAGGATAAAGAAAGAATGCGTCTTGCAGCAGTTGAGAGCCAATTTATGTATACGAGGAAACACGGTAGGAGACCATTGTTGTTATGCGTAAATTGTATCCCGAAAGGTTTATTTTTAACTCTCAATGCTTGCTTTGACCTCAGAGTGCACCGGAGCAGCTAGTCCATCAGCTTTGTACACAGAAGCAGCAAGGTATCCTTTGGCTTCCTTCTTTGACACGCCTTGCATAATCAAAATAGCATAATTGGATATTAACATTTAACCATATGTGCTCATAGTAACACAAATGTCTATAGATTGCAAAAACATTCAGGATCAGTTTTCGCTAGCTCGTGGTAATTTCCTGTCTGTTGGTAAGTACAATTGGAATGTTAGTTGTGTTTTCTAGTTGACAGGATTATTTATTATGGTGCTTATGACGTTTGGAACTAGCAAATAAATGGAGGGAGGATATGACGACGGACGCATCGGAGTCTGGAGCCCACTCTGGAATAGGACAGGTTGTCGAGCAAATAGGGGAGTATGCAAAAGCACTGAAAGGTAAGCTAGCTTTGCAATGGATTGGTAGGCCAGGGCACGGAGACGCACTGTAGTGAGCAGCTACTAACACTGAGCACTCCTATAGACTCAACTGAGCGGAAAGACTCCGAATTTCTTTCCAAACATATTGCGCGATTGCAGGATAAGTGTGGACTCGCTTTAGAAGCGGACGTGGTCGCGAAGGGGATAAAGGACTTGTTGGCCGAAAGGTTTGCTTTTTTTTTTCTTTCCCTGGGAATCGCTTTTTTTTTCCTAGTGCTTATGCCCTGTCGATATTTACATATTTATACAAATTTTAGGAATAAACTGGTGAGCGGTCAGCTAGCCACGGAGATTGTGAAATGCGACGGAAAAAACCTGCTCGACCACCAGTTGTGAAGTAGAGTCAATGGCAGAATATATAAACAAAAACAAACAAAGGAGATGCATTGCGCATGGGCTCGCATTTCTTAGCGTGAAAACTCTATTAATCTCAGATCGAATTGTGATCGGAAGGGAGGACACAGTCTACGACGGGGGTCCGAAGCATTACGCCTAAGTGAACTTTCATTTGCTCAGCCAAAATAATTTTGGATCTTTTTCATTTTTCTGTTATTGTTTTCTTTTCATTTTCTTCTCTTTTCTCTTCCTTTGATACTATGAAAACTTTGCTCTTGATGTCTAGCTGCCGACTTGATTAATTAGCCCTTGTTTGTCATCACCTATAGCCAACCGGTGATAGTCTTCAATTGTGTATATATATAACTTATTTATCTAAGAAAAATTTTTTCTGATTTTTTGGGGTTGGGGCAAGGTGGTCTTTGCCTTGATTAATATATTGATTTTTTTTTCTCTTTCTTTCTCTCTCTCACCTTTTCCCCTCCACTTTTCACTTTCCTATCCGTTCAGTATACTGATAGAAGGGAGCATTGAAGAAATTTCAGTAAGTACTATAGCTTAATTGCATTTTTTAAATCAAGCTGTGTGCTTGCATATTATTTTTTTGCCTGTGTTTTATATTTGCACCGGGGGTGATGTGGATCCGATTTTCAGCTCATTATCAATTATCTTTTTTCTCCAATTAACACAAATCCTATTTACATTAGGAAAAAGCTTTTCTTCTACATCCACATCCCCATTTGTGTGCTTTTGCTTAAGCTCAAACGGTAAAAATAATGAACGAATATATATACTTTATTATGCAACTGTTATGATGGAACTTAGTTATTAACTCAATTTTAATATATAGTCTTTTTTCCTCTTCACTCCCCTCTTGTCTCCACACCGCCACTGCCTGAGATGCGGGAGTCCAATTTCTGTAATCCGATCCAAAACCGTGCTGTCATCTGTATCACGTCTTCACTCTATGATCGTCGTGCGCTTGATTGTACGGAGGATTTGCCGCTAATCAACTCACTAAATCACCTCACTTACCTCACCAGTACTTCATCACGAGTGCGTGAAATCCTTACGCAAGATGGTGGGCTTCAGCGGCTTGTCCGGATCTTGAAAACGACCATGCCTACTGATCGAAAGAGCGCATGGAAATGGTCACTTGCCTTCCAGTGTGTAGTGAACGTGGGAATACGTGGGAGCGAAGCCGTCAGGGTACGCGTGTTTCAGGCTGGTGCGGTTGGGGTGGTGCTTTGGCTACTTTCCAATTTTCTACAAGCTTTGGAGCAAGTAAGGCAGGAACGTCAGCAGGAGCGCCAACATCAGCTGCAATACACAATACCGAATGGAAATGCATGGAGGACGCAACCTCTTCTTCCTTTGCTATTGCCGCACAATCCGGTTGCATTACGAGAGAATTCTGCTGTCGAGGACCAGTCCGTCGATGCGATATCATCAACCACGCCCACACCTGCTAATGCATCCCCTGCCTCCAGTGCTACGGCCGCTACTACTGTGACCGCCGCTGATCCTGCCTCTACTCTCCCAACAGCCGAACGCAATGCAAACAATGCACAACCACACCTCTCGCCTGTCATACCCACTCACATTGTTGGCGTGGGTACTATACCCGCACCCTCGGAACAACCGGAACATGCCATTGGCCCCCATCCCATGCCATTTGACCCGAACAGTGTGATGTATCGTGAGGAGGACTTGATTCTGTCACTGCAGCTTCTTGCTTATCTTTCCAAATATCCGAAACTACGCAATGCATTCCATACAGCCTATCGACCCTATAACCTCTTTTCGATCGTCGAACGCTTCACACAACGATCGCATCCGCCGGATGTGCAATACTGGGCTGGTGTGATCATGCGCAATGCATGCCGCAAGGACGATACACGCGGTGGGATCCGAAAATGTGCTAATATGGCGTGCAATCAGTGGGAGCGGTACCAGCGAGAATTTGCCAAATGCAGAAGATGTCGAAAGGCCAAATATTGTTCCAAGCAATGCCAAAGTAGAGCGTGGAGTGATGGGCACCGGTGGTGGTGTGTAGAGCGACCATCTTCAGCGCTGGCCGCTGGATCAAATCCAGGCCCTGCAAACGGGGCCCCGTCCACGGGTCAGGTTAGGGATGAGGAACGAGTAGGCTCGACTTCTCACCGTTTCCATGCATCCCACCACGAAGTTTCAACCATTGTTCAACCCCCCGATGGCGCCGCAAGTGGGCCGTTTCAGGCAAGAGGGCTGCCCGAATCAATGGATGTAGATAATGCCTTGGGCGGGATGGTGGGTCAGAATACAGAGGAGAGTTGGTGAATTCGCTAAACAAGTCAGCTTGCAGCCTTCCCCCCCCCCCCCATTAATTTTCGCTATTCATTACGGTTTTCATCTTTTTTTGTTTCTCTTCTATTCTCTTTTCTTCCTCCCTCAATATATAATTAAATGTTTCCTTTTTCCATATAAATATGTTATATAATTCTTGGCATTTTCTCATTATTTTTTTCTTGGATATTTCCCCTTATTTTTTTTCCTCTTTTCTCGGATTTGAAAGATCGTCTTTAATAAAGACAACTATTATCTTATCATTAATTTGCTGCGCCGCTCTTCTGTCGAGTTTCATAGACACTTTCTAGCGAATGGCTAGATCAAAACGATTGAGGGGTTATTTGCAGAATAATGGTGTTAGTAAGGCCCCGCTGCTTTTTCGACATTGATATTGATGGCCAGCGCGGTATGTGGAATCTTACTTGTTCTCTTTTACTCTTCTATTCTTTTCTTTTCTTTATCTTATAGTCAAGGAATTAATACTTTCATTCATACATAGTTGGGAGAATTGTCTTTGAGCTCTTTAGCGATGAAGTTCCAAAGACCGCCGAGAATTTTCGTGCACTGTGTACAGGTGAAAAGGGTATCTCGAGCATAAGCAAGGTGCCATTACACTATCGAGGATCCGTTTTTCACCGTGTCATCAAAGGCTTCATGGTCCAAGGTGGAGACTTCACAAGGAGAAACGGCACAGGTGGAGAAAGTAAGTTTGACGTGTAGATTACAAGCTCCCCCTTTTCTCGTACTCTCAACGATGCGTACCTACACCCGCTTGTGCTTCTACTATGCTTGCGCATGTATATTAATGGATTGTTTATATAGGTATTTATGGTTCCAATTTTCCCGATGAATCGCTTACACGCCCGCATGATGAACCCTTTCTGCTCTCTATGGCAAATCGTGGACCTAACACACAGTCTTCCCAGTTTTTTATTACGGTGCGACCAGCCCCACATCTTGATGGAAAACATGTGGTGTTTGGACGCGTCGTGAGCGGGGAGAACGTAGTTCGCGAGATAGAAAATGTAGTTGTGGATCAACAAGACCGCCCAGTGAAGAATGTCATGGTAGCGAATTGTGGTGAGCTAGTTTTAGTAAAACCACAAGGGACCGCAAATGATGCGGCGAGAATGGCGAAGAAACGGGAGGGCACGGAGAGTGGGAGCGAGAGTGAGGAAAGTATGGATGAGAGGAAGAAGAAGCAACACAAGAAGCGGAAGAAGAAGAGCAAAAAGAAGCGAAAGCATCGGAGTGGCTCGCCCGCATACTCTGGATCAGAATCAGAGAGCGAAGAAGAGAGAAGGCGAAGGAAAAAGAAAAAAAAGAAAAGCAAAAAGAAGAAGCACCGAAAAGAGCGAGATGAGCGCCGACCTCGTGGTAAGGAGAGTGAAAGCGAAGGGGAAAGGGGCCGTTCTAGAACTCGAAAGAGCCGATCCCGTAGCCGATCCTTGACTCTCTCACGCTCGCGATCGTCATCCCGTGAATGCTCTGCCTCACCAAGAAAAGCAACTCAGTCTCGCCACCAAAATCAAGCACGAAGCGACTCTCGCTCTCGCTCCCGCTCCCGCTCAATCGTATCGGCAATACGTTCGCCTGCTCCCCGTTCTCCCTCTGAAAGTTCTCCGCCGCCTCCGAATGAATCCCGGAAAGTTACCTCTCCGGGGAGAAATGGAAATGAAAAGATATCGAGAGGGAGAAGATTCAGTCGGTCGCCTCACAAGTATGTAGAAGAAAGGATTGTCCACGTGAGAGGGGAGAGATACAAAATTGAAGCACCCGAATGGGAGATTGACCGGGGATATAAAACAAGTGAAAAGGAAGTAAAGGTGCGAGGAAGGGGCAGAGTGAGATATCGCCCGAGGTGGTAGGACGTGGTTTTTAAGTTGGTGGAACTTTTATACTCTTTACAAACAATCCAAAAATAACAAAGTGGATAAGGACACGAACTTATCGCTCTGCTCTTCTCGCTTACGTTGTCTTTCTTTCACATTTAAAGTATGTTTTTCTTAACCATGCATACATTGGAAAAGACAATTTAAAATAAAGACATTCAACTGCCCTCTGAACCATTCTATCATTCTAGTTTCGCAAGAAGAGCAAGTCGATATTGTAGTGTAACACAAAAATAAATTAAAGCTGACCGCAAAATTCGAGGCTATAAAAAAATAATTGTTTGGGCTCAACTGGGAATTGAACCCAGGACCTCTCCCACCCTAAGGGAGAATTATACCACTAAACCATTGAGCCGATCTGTTGATGTTACGAGAAAATTGGTTTTTGGTACGGGCAAGTCACCTTGACAGTCACAAGTGACTCGAGAGTATAACTTGATCAAAAAAAAAGACTCGAGAGTATAACTGGGAGGGTTAGTGTAGTGGACTATCCCTGGGATGCCGATGAGAACGGCGTGGGTTCGAATCCCACTTCCCCCACCAGCACTTACTCTTAGTTTGTGGCTGCTGTCCACTTGATCAGAAATTGAGTCTACATTATTGAAAGGATCCTTCCTACGATAAGTACAAAGATTACATCGGTTTCACGTACATGCTATTCACGACAACTACGATACACGCATATCGATTGAACGCCTATCGACCAAGGACCTATATCTTGTTATGTTAAGTCCATTGACATTAACTTCATGTAATATATGGAAATTAAATAAAATGTTTCCATTGATTGATCAAAAAAAAAAAGACTCGAGAGTATATCTTTTCTTGACTTATTTAAACCCTTTGTTTTGTTTTAATGTTCTATACCAATTCTCTGAACTATAAAGATAAATTTTCTTATTTTATCAAGATCCAACACTTTGTCACAACCTAGTCTTGCACACAACCCTGGGCACGCCTGGCAATCTAGATACTGGAAAAACATTACACTCCCAACGCGCTGGGAATAGGCATCCTAACCACCCGTTACACCCAGCACAAGCTGATGAGGAAGGACGGTCTGTGGCCACACCTCTTAAGAGTGTGGCAGAGTTTAGGTGGAAAACTGGGTTTAACCAAAGGATACAGATTCACCCTAGATGAAGTACTCCCCCTCCCCATTAGTAACAATTCCTATTTTACTATAGAAGGAGCACCAGTAAAAGGGAAGGTAGAAAAATTCGGGCTAGCGAAATTGGAAGATTTCTTCAAACCGCACAGAGACAATATCTACCAACCGATGATCGAACCCGAGGTACACGCCCTAGTCGCAAGGAACCCTGACAGATACTCGAGGGAATTCAGAGAACATTATCTCGATCTTCACCTACTATGGAGGAGAAAGCTGCTCCGCCTAGACGAACGACTCGCCGAGACTCTCACACAGCGAATCCCCCTTGTTGGTAACAAACACAACTTTCCTTTAACAAAATGTTCTATTGCAGGGATTGGGACCACCGCTTACACCACCAAAGCTGGGAGACTATACAAACAGGGTGCGCCAACCATAACCACCGAGGAATGGAAGGACGTTTCCAATGACGTTGACAGATGGATAAAGGCATGGGCCAGGTGGAAAAGTCGTCCGTCAAAACCCAAGCACAGAACCCTTCGCTGGAGACTTATGAAGCATAAAATAGTTACCGGAATCATCACTAGCAAATGGACTGGAGATCCTAACACTTGCAAAAGATGTTCCCTAGGAACACCCGAAACAATTGCCAATGCCTTTCTAGACTGCCCAGCTATCGCGCAACTCTGGCAAAGAGTTGATGAGACAAACTGCCGAATAATTGGAATACCGCCACACGAATCCACGAAAGAAGACAGACTGTTTGGACAAGACAAACAAATAGACCAACGGTTCAACGAAGTGGTTGCTCTGAGGCACGACATAGCCCTGTGGATAATATACCGCTCGAGACTTGAATTAGTGCTGGACGATGTCCAACCCAATCCGGTAGCCATAACCAAACAATTTGACCACGAACTACAACGAGGAATAAAGTCCAAGTGGTGGATGGCAATGAAACAGGAACGGAAAAGAGACTTCATCGATAAATGGTCAAGGGGAAACTGGGTGAACATCATAGATGATTCTGTGATTTTTATCCAGGACACCTCTGAAGATCAAATCCCAGCCCCAACTCCGGCTTGAGAACTGCACCCAACCCTCCACTGCTGTATATTAATACCATCTTCTCTATCGTTCTTTTCCATACTTTTTCTTTTTTTTTTTTTCTTCTTCTTTCCTCTTCCTTTACTTTTTCAATCCTTCACTTCTTTTCGTTATTTCATGTACATAAGTAGCCTATCTTAATACCGTTGCACACAACTTTTTATCCCTCCCTCTCACATTTTTTTCCTTTCCCTTTCTCCTTCTTTATTAAACTAATTTCTGTTTCCATACTTTCCTAGCTCTTTCCCCATCACCTTTTCTCTCTTCCACTTACACTTATATCTTTTTCTTTCTCTCTTTCTTACTTTTTCCTTCTAGCTTCCAGATTCTGCAAGGTAGGCAAGGAGCATTACCTGGGTGATTTTGACGTAGAAGTTACCCTACCTTTTTAACAGGATAGGATACTTTTCAATAAAGGTCCTTTGTTAAAAATAAATCAAGTAGATGTCTTTATCTCTCTTTTCCCTTTTTTTCTTTTTTTTTTTACTTTTTTAATTTTTTTCTTTTTCTTCATTATTTCATGTACATAAGCAACTTATCTTAATACTGTTGCACACAACTTTTTATATCCCTCCCTCTTACATTTATTCCTTTCCCTTTCTTTTATAAACTAATTTCTGTTTCCCTACTTTCCTAGCTCTTTCCTCTTCACATTTTTTCTCTTCCTCTTACACATACCTTTTTTTCCTTTTTCATTTTTTTATTTAATTCCTTTTTCTTTTCCCTTCTAACTTCCAGATCCTTCAAGGTAGGCCAGGAACATTACCTGGGTGAATTTGACGTAGAAGCTACCCTACCTTTTTAACAGGATAGGATACTTTTCAATAAAAGTCCTTTGTTAAAAAAAATTCACGTAGATGTACGAAATGGCTCGAGTTCGAGTCCCGTAACCCCCGCCAGCACAAAGATGTTCCTGGACTCCCCACTAAATTCAGTATCTTGCTTGTCGTGTCTATGTTCTCAATTAGTATTGCCTCTGTCTTTGCTGATCTGGTTCTCTGCAATCCCATTCTCTGTCTTGTCGTGCCTGGCCTTTCCATAATCACTGTGTCAGTACTGCCCCTTGCTTGCCGTGTCTGTCGTGCCTGGTTTCTCAACTTGTTGTGTCTAGTTACTTTACTTTTACTGTTTCATAATTGCTCTCTAACTTCTGCTAGCAATTGGCTATAATCAGCACAAAGGCATACAACCTTTGATTCATCCAATTAACTTTATAAAGATATTTTTCAATAAAGATCTGAGGCTTCAAAAAAAAACGATCACGTAGATATCTTTATACTCTAACTTTGTTTTTTTATCCAAAAGTTTCTTTCGTTTGTATAATTTTATTTACAATAAACCACAGGACGCAAATATTCGCACCCAAAAGGGGAGAAAAATGATCGCATAAATGATAATTTTTTTCTCATAATGTTTACCACCATTCAATACTATACTTAGTAAAATGAGTTAAACTTTACCCTGCATCTAAGTATTAAATGTCTTGTTTGTCTGGCATCTTGTAGAAAAAAAAGACTTTAGTCGGCTTTTATATGCGAAGAAATTCGAAAAAGCTAGATACCGGTGAATGTGTAATAATTGAGCCAACTATATCGCAGGAGTTACGGGGCCAAGAAAATTCTGTAATCAAATTAGGTTCTGCAGTATAAAAAGCGATCTTTAAACAATTTCCTTTCCATAGAGAGTAGAGGGAGATTCCAAGGGCACCATACACTGATGGAATTAAAGGCGGTTTATCCGCATTGCCTCCTCGAAACCGGATTGCGAACTATCTCAACACTTTGTGTTGCAAGATCCTTTGATAAATCGGAAAAATAATTACCGAAAAAAAACCATAGTACCTCAGTTTATTAATTGATCCTAGAATTATGTGTTTAACGTAATATACTGCTCCTTTCTTTCTTAGCCGACAATCCATCCCTTTACTATGCTTGCATCTCTATTCTATTTATGTTTCTGGAAAGTAGAGTGAGTGTGACCAATTCTTTTTGGTGCTAGTTCGAAAATTAATTACCCACATACTACCTCACCAACTAGACATAAATATATATAATATATATATTATAGCAAATATATCCGAGGTCGCTTCTAATTACTCTATATGGCCTCCAGAATCAGTTCAGCTATATTCAAAATTGAGGCTCAGATCCATGGATATCCATATTTAGTAAGCTATGACTCCTGTTCCAGAACCCGTACATATACATGAAATCAGCCACTATTATGATAATATGCAATTATTGGTTAGTTCATATGGCACATTACGTCGGAGTAACCATGGATAAGCATCACTAGGGAATCGGTATACTTTTATATTTAAAGGATCGAAGGCACTCTGTATGTAAAAATAAACATACAAATACGCATTAGATTTTGCGTATCTTCGCGCCAAAAGTCCCACTTTTCCCAGAACCATCTCGGTTTTTTCGTTCCAATGCAATCGTCCTTCGAGATGGACAACAAGCCTTTTGTTGACTCCTCTAATACCATAGACCAAGCGGCTGGTCCTCCGAAATCCATGCTACAGAAGTTCACGCACGCATTGGGATCTACTGTATTTCTTTTTGGAACTCGTGAACGCATATGGGATCTTACTCTTTTATTGCCATTGATCCTGATTGCTCCCTTATTTGCTACGACGATTGTTCGACAAAACGAATGCCCTTCGCTGACAAAAGATGATTGTTATTATAAAGTTGTCCGCCTGACTGCAGCAACCTCTTCCATCGCGCTTTTTATTGTCGTGAGTAGATTCGGCGATCTGCTAATCGCATTGAGAGGTGGACTGAAAGCAGCATTCCGTGCGCTATTTCGGAGACGAACGTCTGCTGGAGTGGTTATACGTCCCCAAATGTGGTGGTGGCAGCCTGCTTCCTCTGCTTTTTGGTCTCTAGGCGTGAGCCTACTTATATGGGGTTCACTGCTTCCTGAAAAAACATTCTGGGCTACCTTTGTAATTCAAATAGTCTTGGGAATTATCAACGACCCAGGGCTCGCTGCGGGTATATGCAAATCGAGCATTGTGCCGGAAAAAATGCCCGGAATTCGGACCGTGTTAAAGGTACAAGATGGTTCACTTCTAAAAGTCAGGTCATTGGGTTTGCGTGTTCTAAGTAAGAGACTGGGAATTGTATGGTTGCCGAAGACTTGGGCGTACCCTCACAAAGACTGCGACACTATGTTTTCCATTGATGGGACTATGGAAGCGGATCTTCTTTGGGCAACAATTCATCAAGCGGGTTCTTCTTCTTCAGATTTTGTCGGCGACCGATTTTTGTGCCAATGCCGCGTCCGTGCCCTATTAAAAGCCGCAACTGAGGCCAAGTGTGATTACCTTGCATTTGTAGCTGCTGCTTCGGCTCCTACTGCAAAACATTCCAACCTTATTAAAGATTGGATTACAATGGAACGTCCACTCAGCTTCCAACCCATAATAGCTATTGTGGCTCATGACTCAATATTTCCCAGTTGGCATAACGACTTGAAAAGTGAATTTTCTCCCAGCACATTGCAGTCTTCCCCGAGAACGTCTCAAATCCTCGAGTTCGGGTTACTTGGCCTTTTAGATTCATTTAAAGGTACATTGTGGCTCGATGCGAATACGTCCGAAACTTGTGCCTTTGGTGCTGCTGCAGAATCCACTACCGCGTATGTAAGTCGGCCCAACTCTCCAGATTCAGTATGGGCCGTGCGAGATTTTGCGCTATCCGACCGACTCCTATATTATCGTGATTTACTTTGCCTTCCCCCTGAGGACGCTGACAAGAATATTTTTCAAACAATTACGCCAGATATCACTAATCTTAAATCCGTAGAGGACGCATCGCCAGTCAATAGAGTCGTGGTTCGCTTGCGTCCCGAGGTGCAGAATCTGGTGAGAGAGGCTTGTCAGTATGCATGGTGGCAGTTGGACTATTCCTACTTGCTACTATTGCCCCCAAAAAATGCAAAGTGCGAAATACCAAGCTCTCCAGCTGACAAACTAGTCCTCTATGAAGGCGCAGTCGGTTTGCGTGTTAAAAGGCGAATGTGGATCCTTTCCAATAATCTAAACGACTGGCCGATTGCTACCTCTTCTTTCTTGGTTCAGAATGCTCGAATAACCGGAATAGAATCTGTCCAAGTGGCTTCATCATTGAACTATCATCCGTCAAGGCCGCTGCAACAAGACTTATCCGCTTCAAAAACAGATACTACAACATACCTCAATATGAATGGAGAAGAGATATGTATTGCAATGTGGCTAGAGACAGATACTTCTAACTCATCCAACCGGAATGTCTTAACAGCAGTTGGATTGGCAAGTTTATCAGCGCCAAAAATATCATGGACTAGGCTGCAGATCAACCCAACTATGGTCCCGGTTACTGGCGAGGAATGAGTTTTAGGCATCGCATTTTTAGTCAACCGCAAATGTTGAGCGAATACATACAATATCTCCGTTTCACATGCATATCCTTAAGCATTTAATTTATTGGCTTTTTCTAATTGATTTGCATAAACAGTAAATTCATTTTCCACAACGTTGTTATTTAGAGTCGCTATCTTTTATAATCAAACGAATAAAACTCATCTATCTTATCTAGCCGCAGTATCTTTTTTTTTTCAAAGTTGCAACGGGTATTCAAATGTAATTTTATTTGTTGGGTATAAAATTCGAAAGACTCTACATGATTTTATTAGAAATAGATTCAATACTTAGAAAACTGCCGGTTAATGATGGGAATGAACCTATATTGTAAAAACAAAAATACAAGCCGTAATGATATTGCATGGTCCGGGAATCGAACCCGGGTCTGCCGCGTGGCAGGCGGCAATTATACCACTAAACCAACCATGCTCTGTGATTTGTTTGTTACGGGCGGTTGGAGACTTGTGGAGAGATGTACGGACTTAAAAGAGAAAAATAAGAGATTGGTTTTTTGAAAGCACTCTA
>NW_027192198.1:1155034-1156933 GCF_041956535.1 Calcarisporiella thermophila
ACAAAAAAAAAAAAATAAGAGATTGGTTTTAATTGGTTTTACGTAGAATATAAGATAGTATATAGAATAAGGATAAGATATTCGTAATCTCAGAAGTTTATCAATGTTTCTCTTTAATGTAATTCTTCTCTTATTTTAGTTATACTCAGTTTTAGTTAGAAACACTATATAAGTCTTAATGTTCCTTTTGTAATAAGAAAATACAGGATTCAAGTTCTTTATTTTTCTATAATTTTTTGGTCTACTTCCCATTATCTTAAGTGCGTGTTCTGCATCAAGGACTGCAGAAGACTTAAGATAGTAATCGGATTAGCGGGATACGTACATTATCTCAACACCTCCCAATCTTCCACACAACAGTTTGTTACGGGCGGTTGGAGACTTGTGGAGAGATGTACGGACTTAAAGAGAAAAATAAGAGATTGGTTTTAATAATAATACTAATAGAATAATATAACCAGTGTATCCTCACCTTAAAAGAGAAAAATAAGAGATTGGTGAGGAACAACAAGACAAAATGGATGGATTTAAATAAAGATAGGAAATCAGAAAAATGACTCAAAATAGATGTTCCCAAGGATAAACTAAAAATGCATCTTTTCAAAACAAACGATCACAAAAAAACAACAAAAGATCAATAACATAGCACTATATAATCTTATCCCTCGTCATGTGATGTCGTCCGGTGAACCGGCCTACATTAAAGACCGCCACCTCACTCCCCGAATCCCAGAGTGACTGCTTACGTGTCTTCTCTGTACCAAAAACCAATATCCTCGTAACATGTTGAGGGGAAGTTTAACACAATATGGATCGATGGCGCAGTATGGAGGTGAGGCTTAGATTTAGTGGCTTACGGGGGAGGGTTAGTGTAGTGGACTATCCCTGGGATGCCGATGAGAACGGCGTGGGTTCGAATCCCACTTCCCCCACCAGCACTTACTCTTAGTTTGTGGCTGCTGTCCACTTGATCAGAAATTGAGTCTACATTATTGAAAGGATCCCTCCTACGATAGGTACAAAGATTACATCGGTTTCACGTACATGCTATTCACGACAACTTCGATACACGCATATCGATTGAACGCCTATCGACCAAGGACCTATATCTCGTTATGTTAAGTCCATTGACATTAACTTCATGTAATATATGGAAATTAAATAAAAGTTTCCATTGATTGATCAAAAATAGATTTAGTGGCTTACTCACTTAGCTCCAATACGACCTTGCCGAATACCCTACCACCCGCATTCCAGTTTCCCCCCCCCCCCCCTTTTTTTTTTCTTTCTATATTAGTCTATATTCTTTTCCTCTCTTGTATAATACCGTCCTTGAAAAATAGTATGGTATTCATACGATCAACCACTACTTACATATATTTCTCCTGACAAAATTTTTTTCTTTCTTTTTGAGAGTATTTCCTGACAAGGCACTATACTAACTTAAAAGGATACTTTTCAATAAAGATCCAAAAAAAAATTCAGAAAGCGCGATAGAAGATCCTTAATTCATTTTCCCTCGACACTTGACGTCAGCCTTACTAGCATTTGGTTCCTATACTCGCTTGAGAAAGCCAATATCAGATTCGTATTAGAATCGCGATGTGATAGCTGCAGAGATGTGGCCAAACTAAGTCACTAACCATGTTATATACTTCAATGTTTCAGCAGATAAGGTTCAACCGAGAGATTGTATTATCAGCCTTTGGATGTTTTTACAAACGCCAAATATATTTCATTTACGTAACTGTTAATTTAAGTGTACAAGTAGGGAAAAATGTGACAGCGTGTTTTAACAATTTTCCTTTGAATGCTCATATCTCCTGAATGGGTGGAATATTATAACAGCGGCTTTGTTATTAAACACTGTTGGATCTACACTATGTGCTGTTCCAACCA
>NW_027192198.1:1158450-1191134 GCF_041956535.1 Calcarisporiella thermophila
TGGTTGGAACAGCACATAGTGTAGATCCAACAGTGTTTAATAATAAAGCCGCTGTTCTAATATTCCATCCATTCAGGAGATATGAGCATTCAAAGGAAAATTGTTAAAACACGCTGTCACATTTTTCCCTACTTGTATAATTAGGTCTTTGACTATTTTCAAGCTCCGACAACCCTATAGAATCCATATTGTTTTTATTTATTAAAATATTTCAATATCTAGTATGAACCCCCTTTGCTTTTATCACAGACTCCAGACACCGTGGCATTTTCCATATAATTTTAGCACACAACTCTGGTTCTATCATCTCCTACTCTTCCTGCAGTATATCCCAAAGTGACTGGGCATTAGCCGGCCGCTGCTCACGAAATTTGATTCTTTTGTCCAATTCATCCCACATAAATTCAATCGGATTTAAATCAGAGGGCTGAGCTGGCCATTCTAAGTACGTAATATCGTGATTGCTATCCATTCAACTGTACCACGCGCGGTATGCTCAGGATTATTATCATGCTGGAAAATGATTTGATCCTTGTCCAATTCATACCAATCGAGCTTTCTAATTAGTTCTCCTCCTAAAATGTCCTGATAGAGTTGTGCTTCTAGTCCCTTCTCAATTCGGCACATGAAGCCAACTCCTTTGGAAATGATGCATGCCCACACGGTAACCGACCCATCGTGCTTGACTGCATTTTTGAAATGACGTTTGCTTAAAGGAACGCCTGGAGTTTCCCAATTATATCTTCTTGTACCTCTGCCGAAGACTCTAAATCTACTCTCTTCTGACCGTATTACACGCTTCCAGCCATCGAGACTCCAGCTTCGATATTTACATGCAATAGGCTAGTCAGGTTTTCCTATGATTAGCTTTCAAAAACGGCTTTTTTTTCCACACTATCTCGAACTCATTTAGTTTCGTTGCATTGCGTTCCTTACAATTGTCACCAACAAATCGACATTGTAAACTTCTTTAAGATGTTGCTTTGAAGCTGGTATACCCTCATATATTCCGGGCTTGAAATTTTGTACTAGAACTTTCTCCTGTCTCTCGGTGAGTATAGGTGAGCGACCAGAAGCTGGTTTAGAGGATTCTGGGGCACATAATTTACGATTATTGACGGTGCAGTAGCTTATCCCAAGCTGACGCGAGATCTCTCTGCTGGATATACCCTCATTACATAACAAGAGTCTCCTTGACTGTTTCCGAGATATGCTCCATTGGAGTATGCCAAGCAATAAATTATATTATTGAGAAGACAAGGATGCAGGCAGTTTATAAAAACAATTATTTTAGTTCGAGACTAATTTTTTTTCCAAGATAATGAGCGTTTAAATATTTGTAGAGGTTTGCCTCCGAAATTAAGTGAATGATCGGCGAATATTTCAAGTTCATAACCCATGTATGAAGGGATTATATATGTAACCATGTAGTAGCATAATATTCTACTACATGGTTACATATATATAGCTCTACCTTTGCTTTAAATAATATTTAAAGCATGGGTAGAGCTATCTTCACTATGTATCGCCAATTGGTGTTGTTAGAGTGAAGGAATTTATGGAAGTTAACAGTCAAAATATACCATTTTGAACTCAAACTCTTAGCCGAGTAGAGCAAGGAAACCATGAATACCTGGCTATTCCAAGATGAGCAAGGCGTTTTTAAAAACATTCGAGGGCTAATAATACAGTCTCTCGACTGAATCACGTCTTTCAACATCGCCAGGCTTGCTTATTGAGGTTCAAATTTTATACGTTCGGGAAAACAAATCGAATACAGATCACTTCGTTTACATGCTTTGTTTGACAGGAATAAGGCAAAACGATTGAAAATGGACTGCATCTCATACTGAAAAGTTAAGAAGAAGGCGGCACTGTCAATACGGTAACTCCTCTCAGTGGAAATTCAGGTATCCCAACCTTCCCAACCTTTTTAGTTGCAAAAGTTATAGAATTCATCCACATACTTCAACAATATCCTCAATCCAGTTTCCCACTCTATCATAGCCATCTGGCCAGCATACCCGTCGTGGAATACTTTACCCAATGTGGATGTTACTTCCGGCATAACAGCTCCATAGAACCAAAAAAAAAAGAACTCACACTTTATAGCGAAAAAGAAAGTCGCAATCCCATCATTTGAATCTCCGTTGATCTAGAACGGAGTAAGAATCAGATATCACCTCAACCCAACAGATATCGAGAATCATCATAGACATATTGGGATAGCCATTCAGTGGATAAAGTAATAAATAATACTAGTGCAGATTTCATTCATAGATAGAGACGTAAAATAGCTCAGCTCTGAACTCACTTTGTGGCACTTGTTGAATATGATCTCATTAAAAGTCCAGTTCCAGCCTAAGGCTCCATTTCCCGCATCAGCAGCTTCGAGGTGTTATCGAGTGCAAAGTATAAAAAGAGTAATAAAGTATACGAAATTGGATGCGAGATGATGCATTTTCATTGAAATTTGTATATATATTTCGATCAATTCAATTTTAGGCCGGATGTTAAAATTTCTTTAAGTATCTGAGGGGTGGGGATCTTAAAAGTCCTTAGGCACACCTTCTTTAATGGAGAATTTGGACCACTTTATTCGAAGACGACAGATATGATTCAAATGTTCTCTGAAAATAATGTATTTCGAGGCTAGGTATTTACACATACATATAAAATAAATAATAAAAAGACCCGCTACCCAATACTTACAATCAATAAATTACGCAGGGGACAGGGCATTAAGCTGGTAGGCCAACATATTGTGCTGCTTTAACCCATAGTTCCTCCTGTTTCTTAATACTGTCTGCCGCGGGATTATGGGGTTTAATCCGCTCGTCCAGCCAGTATTTGCCGGAGATTTGCTCTACTTCAGGAGAGAGCGATAGATAGATTGAAGTAAGGGCTCCGCGTTCGGGGCTTCTGAGAAAAGGTTTAAAGGTACGAGTAATGAACCAGAGCAGCATATAGTTTTCAAACAGATAGGTGGAAACAGCACCAGGATGCAAGCAATTGACAGTTACTTGGTTGTTTGGATTGCTGCGCAGGCGACGGTCCAGAGCAAAGGTGAAGAGAACCACCGCAAACTTTGACCAGCAATAGTTAACCCACCGATGATAAAGGCGTTTGTCACGAAATCTTTCGTATTCTAGATTGGGAACTATTGAACAGATGACCGACATTGCATATAGCATAAGTGGATATGACGCCAGGGAAAAAACAATACAAACTCTTGATAATACCTCCATAGTGAGCCGATGACGCAACATTAATAATACGGGCCGGTCCCGATTGTAGGATGGTATCGAGGAGCTCGCGGGTCAAAAGATAGTGTCCAAGGAAATTCTACGAAACAACAGATTAACCTCTGGGCTCAAAAGTAACTACAGCAATGGGGTCTGCTTAGGATCAATACGCACGATTCCAAATTGGCTATCGAACCCCTCTTTAGTTTGTCTCCAAGGAGGGGTCATAACACCCGCATCTAGAGAATTTGGAATTGATTCGAGAGAGCTGTTAGCTTTCCATCACTATCCATGCCAAGACGTGACTTATGGAATAGGTACTATTGACGAGGATATTGAGGGGAAGTTTCCGCTCACAGAACTGACGCGAAAAGCTTCGAATGCTGTCAAAAGAGCCTAAATCCACAAAGCAGTATTCAGCAGCAGCAACATTGCCACATACTTCGTTAATGATATTCGCGGCCTTTGTGCCTAAATCGCGGTTGATATCAAGCATGAATACTTGATAGCCAGCAAGCGCAAGAGCTTTCGAGGTTTGGAACCCAAGACCTCCAGCAGCGCCTATATATTAGTGTGGGTAGAGCTCGAATTAGGGAAGGGAAATTGACAAAACTTTATTGCAGAGAATGCTAAAAGGAATGGAGTTGCTTTTCCATTTTGCTTAATACCTGTTACAATGGCCACTTTGGGTGAATTAGTTTTTGATAAACGAGCATTTTCAATCAGTGTATGAATTCGTAATTCTGCGGGTGGGAGCGCTCTGGTGATGGACTGGTAACCATTTAATAAACCTTCTAGTAGGATAATGAGGATCAACCGCAATTCAATTTTGATCCAACCATGGAGTTTTGCGAGTAGCAGAGCTCCGGAATCGTAAAAGTTCATTTCAGACAAGTATTGTAGAGGGCCGAATTATCAGCTTCCGAATGATCAGGGGAGAAAAACCCCTAAATAAATAGGTCGCGAAAAATGAGACGGCCACTTTTGCCCGTTCCCATCAAATTCGTTAAATTAATTACATATGAATTTCTCCCCGCGGAGAGCCTAAATTCCAGTTCTTTAGCTTAAAATCCTAAGTTTCACCAGAGGGCAAATTGATATTAGTGTGCTTAAGCCTATGAGAAAACTCCGAAGCACAAGACATTCAATAGCTCACTTTAGTCAAATGTGGAGAGCAGCCCCTCTACACATCCTAAAATGGCACTTTCATATAGGTTTCGACTCTACTATTCTCACAGGAGATGATATTCAATGTGCCTTTTCCAAAGCATCCAAGATCACCAGGGGGAATTTATTTGCCTAAGCATGATTGATGCTAAAGCAACTGCATTTTCAATAAAGGGCGTCGCGGAAAAGTGGAAGAAAGAGAAAGAGAGAGAGAAAGAGAAAGAGGCGTCAGAACCCAAAAAAGAATGCAAATTAATCCCTAAGCATTAATTATAAATACAAGAACCAATACAAGAAATAAATAAAAGGAAATAAGTTATTAGGATTATGGGTAACTAGTTTAAAGGAAACTGGGGGAAATCGGAGAGTCTTCTCCCTGGTAAATCATAATATCATACAAGAGGCCACCCAAAAGACCACCGATGGTGGTGCCGAACATTGGTACCCAGAAGTAGTGGTCGAAGGCGGTGAACGGCTGAGTTCCCCAACCGGCAACGAGGGTGAAGAGGCGAGGGCCAAGGTCACGAGCAGGGTTGATTGCATAGCTAAGGGAGGAAGTAAAGGAGGTAAGTTTACCAAAAACAGCGCAGCTTGCTAGCTAGGTAGCACAGTTTCATAGATGAAATCGAGAACCTACCCAGTTTCCCAACCCCAGGAAGCGCCAAGTCCCAAAACGGTCAAACAGATGACGATAGGGCCAACATTACCCGCGGGATTGTTGAATTTGTCACCGGTCGCCAAGATGACCATGAGCAAAACAGCGGTGCCAATGACTTCGGAAAAGAAGGAACCAACGGGGGTCATGAAGGGAGCGGGGAAAGTAGCAAATACACCAGCTATTTAAAGATCGAAACCAAGTGGGAATATTAGTATTTAGAGACAAGTGACAGGTCCCAAGGCAATCACGATGCCATGTCTAGCGTATCGGGTGATCGCCAGTTGCTATATGACATACCAGTTGCAGTGTCGCCAAGGGTGGTGCGGACGCCGCCATCAAAGGCGTTGAGAGCGCTACGATAATTGGCAAAAACGAGAGCAGCACCAGTGAATGCACCCAACAATTGGGCAAAGCAATAACCAGGAACTTTTTTCCAGGGGAAGCCACGGTATGTAGCCATGGTGATGGTCACCGCTGGATTCAAATGCGCACCACTAATACCACCAGCAATATAGACTCCAGCCTAGTGAACCACAAATGTAGAGGTTAGCGATCACGTTGGGCCAAAATGGAGAGGCACCTCATTGCTTACCAAGACACCAAGACCCCAACCCCAGTTGATGCTAAGCCAGTCACCTTTAGCGCCCTTTGACAAGACAACTTGTGCAACAACACCATCACCAAAAATGATGAGCACTAGGGTTCCAAGGAACTCGGCCAGATATTCGCGGAACTAGAGGAGGAGAAGGCAAGCATTCAGACGAGATTAATAACCTAATTTTGACATTGACGGTGCATTGGGGCGATGGGGGGGGGAGGGACTAATTTTCCCCGCACATGTCGAACTATTAATGGGGGTTTCAGCTTACCTCACGTTTCAGCTTAAGGATAGGTTTACGGGATTTAGAGGAGGCGTCGGAATTGTGTTCGACATGCTCGAATTTCTCGTTTGTTGAGGAGGGGGATTGCTCTGAATCGGAGACGTTGACAATCACTCGATCTGTCATCTCTTTACTGTTTTTGCAGGGTAAGGATTAGAGGCTAAGGACTCATGACAGTGTTTAAGGGTGTAGAATTTCCGTAGTATATATATGGTTAAGAGAGGAATCACACTCCGAAAGCTTTTTCTTTTACGAGGATAAGACCGGTGCCAGGTTAGGAAACCGCATTTAGTGCTTAGAGGTTGTCAATATACTGCACAATACACGGCGTTAAATTTTTGCGGAGCGGAACATCTGTGTAATTTGTGTTGTAATCCGTTTTTTTTTCTAATTGTATCCAGAACTCAGCCGCAATCACGACGATGACGGAAAATCACTTTGACTTTTTGTTTACATGCCATGTGTCTGGAAGCATATGGCGCGTTGCCAGACCTTCCTTATAAACCCTGGGGCACCCGCGGTCACTGTGTTCCACCTGCCCTGCGCATGGGTGGAGAGGCGGGCGCCCTCACCGCTCAACTTGCCTTGCGGCCGCGAAATAAAAGCCTTCGCCTTCCCTCTCTCCACCCTCTCTACACGGCCCGGCTAAGCCCAGCTGGCATTGTCGGAATAGGAGCAGGTCTTTGTTCCTATTGGGGGGGGGGGGAGGGCGCGCGCGGGGAGAACAGACGTGGGGTAACGAGAGAGGAAAATCAGGCGCGCTGTACTTCTCCGTGGCAATAGTTGAGCAAGCGTTTGCTACTCAGCCCTACCCGGCCCTGCTCAATCACATGTTTCAACCTGGCCGGCGGAAGAGCTATGTTTATGGTTTTATGTTCTTGGAATACTTTTCGCACACTCCTTTGCTTCTGTTTTTTATTTTTCATGGTTGAGCATGAAAAGAACACCAGATCTTCTTACAACATTCCAAATTTCCGCTGAAACTGCCGCTCTTTTCCTCCTAACTCTGGCGTGGTTTCTAATACGCTTCCGAAATTCTACTGTCCGAAGGCTATCCGTGGGAAAAACTATTGTCAGTGCCGTTACAATACCACATGAGGGTGACGCTAAGTTGATGAGCGGCTGAGTAGGAAAAAAAATATAATTCAAGCTCTCAGAATTCTTTTGGTCACAAAGCCGAAAAGTCACCATTACACGTGATGAGGAATTCATGTTTACAGTTCCTCTCCCCCCGTATCCCACCCATTCGGTGAGACTGCCTTTTTGTTCAAGCATGATCATGAAAGGGTTTGCGTTAAGAGGTTTTGCATAATGGGCAATTCATGTTTGGTCCATGAGCCTGACCAACTCGGTGAATAAGCCACCCGCATTTTTCGGAGAGGCTTGAGGTGATCTGCTTCGCGCTTTCAATTTCGGGGGGCTGGTAAAATGGCGGGTTCCGAACCCCTTTCCATTTTTTTCCGAACTATTATTCTTGCTGCCCAGCTAGTCCGTTATGGATTCGAAACCATCCGGGGAGAGGGGAGGGAGGCTGTCAGTGCACTCGTCTCTGCCCCATGCAGGGATCACTTACCAAGCAGGCTATTTTGATTATCCATCCCCCATTTCCCCTTAAAACCTCATCCGCTTGGCTGAATAATGCAACCGGGCAAAACTTACGATGGGCCGCTTTCCAGCTCCGTCGGGAGGAGGTAAGAAAAGGTGTTCCGAGTAGGGAGGAGTATCAAAATATTTTAAGGCTGCGAACCCGATTGGTACCTTGAATATGGAGAAGAGCCGAAGCGCAAATGGGGGCGGGTTGACTTGCTTTAAATGCCGCATCACCGAACACGGAACACGTAGCGCTCGGGAACGTGGCTCTTTGGAGAGTGGTTCCGTTAGAGCCACATGTTAGCCCTTGGGTCCGGCCGTCAAATTTGGCCAATTTTCTCGGCAGAATGATGGCGTATCGAGCTTGGGCTGCCCATGATTGCATTGTCTCATCTTTTCTCTCTTCCGTGAATTAGCAAGGAACTGTATTTCGAGCGGTATGGAGAGAATCAAAAATTCCTGTGGCAACAGACAAGTTCCATTCTAGCTCAGACGGGCTTCGGTAGTTGAGGCTTAGGATTTTTCACATGATTGCGCACTCGAGGAGTGAGCTTCGACAATTCGCATTATTTCCAAGAGAGAGTAGCAAGGGTCCACGCGATTTATTCACAAGGACTCTTCCACCGCAGATTAGATGGGTTTCCTGAATGGCGAGATATTCTCCCTTTTTCCCATGGAAGGTGTCTTGATCTGATATTGACGTATTTCGTGCAACGTTTTGCGAAATGCGTCAACTGACGTTTGTTGGCTTGCTATGGCAAGGGCGGGATAGCGGAATTGGGAAGAGAGACGATCCATACCAATGCGAGTCGAGCCTAGATAGCCTAATTAAATCCTCAAAACGATCCCAGTGCATGCGCAAAGGGATGAATCATCTGCCGCATTGTAACCAAGTAAACACATCGAATTGTCTTTTAATTTTTAAAATAGACGGCAGCAGCCATGACAACAGTAACCTCTACCACCTTGACAAACATATAAGAATGATAATGTGGGTTGAATATTAGCACAATTTAAACATGGAAAGGGATCGTACACAAAACGTAAAAGCAAGTATAACAACAATTTCGACGGATTCGGGTGCGAAAATGGGCGCCAGGCGGTATTTTCGGGTCATCAGGTCCGAGCGCACCCCCCCCCCGAGGTTCCAGCAAATAAAAAATAGATTTAGGAATAGATATTCGAGCTTTTATGGCTCTGATTCATAGTATTAGCGGCGGCGACGGCGGCCGAGAGCCAGGCCATCGCCGGGTCGGAGATGGACTGTGTCTGGTCCGGCGGCGGGTAGTGGCTGGGGGAAAACTCCAGCTGTTGGGGGGAAACGGTGAGTATTTCGGGGAAGAAGCCAGGAGAAAACTCCTGAATGGGTATCATGCCGGGGGAGAGCTGGAACGGGAGCGTGGGCTGCGGAGCTAGCGCACTGGAAGGCGAGGAGAGGGTAATGGAGCGGGAAGGCGCCTCCGACGATGAGGACGACGACAGTGATGGCGGCGATTTGTGCAGGCTCTTCGCGGCGAGGGCGTCTCCCGCCGAAGCGCCACCGCCACTGCCTCGATTTCGCCGTCGAATGATGTCGGTCTTGAGGCTGAGAGGACGCACGACCCCATGCAGCCGGAGGAAGAGGCCGCATGCGTTGCACAGGGGCCGGCCGTTCGCATCGCGGCGCCAGAGGGGGGTGTTGCGGGTGTGGCAATTGGTGCACTCGGTGGAGCTGGAGAGCGAGGGCTTGACCCCGCGGTTTCGCGGCTCCTTTTTGAGCGAGGGATGGCCAGAAGCCTTAGAGCTAGCCTTGGTTTCAGAGGGCGAGAATTTCCTCTCCGGGGTACCCAGGCCCGGGTTCCAATTCGATCCCAGATTCCTGGAACTGGGAATTTGGAGGTCAAAATCGCGAGCCTCCTCCAACTCGCCGGTGTGGGGAATGGTGATGCTCGCGGGGGCGTACTGGCGCTTCGTGGCCACGCCGCGAGGGGAGGAGGAATGGCGACGGTGGTCGATGTCCTGGCTGCTCCCTACTTCCTGTTCCGCTGGCGCCTCGGCCGCCTTGGCCGCTGTTTCGTCACTCCGGCCCTTTTTCCTCTCGCCCTCGTCTTCCTCCATGACGTCGTCCAGCTCCGCCACCTTTCGTTTCTTCTTCTTCTCCATCTCTGCTTGGGCCTCGGCCCGCTGAGTGGACTCCACCTTGGCCATTGCCATTAGGCGCCAGGTGATGTTCTCCAGGCGGGCGCCGTGCGGTAGCGTGTTCTTTGCGCGGGAATAGAGACGCCAAGCGCTCGCGGCCAGCATGCCCCGCTTGACACTGTCGTGCACGTCGAACACGGCGCGCTTGCGCTCTGCCCATGCAACCGCCTCCGCATTTCTGTTTTCCCCGAATTTGGGCGTGGTGGAGCGTTCCAGGAGGGATGCGAGAAATGAGACCTTGTGATTGACTCCGCTGCTACCACCTATCATTGGTTGACAATAGGTTTCTGGAATGGGATGGGTACTGGAGGGGGATGGGGGAAAGGATGGGGGAAGAATTCAAAGGTGAGAGAATGAAGAAGGAATGGAATGAAACCAAAAAATATGAATTACTTGCACCCTTAATTTGGGAAAATTCCGACTTCTCCCGCCGACGGCGATTTTAATGTTTAAGAGAGGGGGGGGGAGAGAGCATATTTCTCAAAAATCACGCGAAAATGATCGCCCAAAAGATCGGGAACCTTGGCTTCAGACCAGTTTTCAGACCAACTAAAAATAAACCTGAGCTCTAAATTAAACCAAAATTCTTAATATTCTTTATCAGTTTTCGCCATTTTATCGGGGCCTTCGCTTTGACCAGGATGTTCGAGTTAATAGAGGTAGAAGGAAAGAATCGGGGGGAGGGGGGAGGGGGGAAGTGGGAGAGAAGGGGTCACTCCCCATTCACCACTCCGTGTATGGATCTCTGCCCACCCTTAGGGGCAAAAAGGATGGTGGAAAGACGAGGGATTCATAGGCAAACGAAAGCGGCAGACGAGAAATTCTTCTTCTATTCGTAGCATTAGAGGTGGAAATAAGGAAGAGTTCTTGGGATAATTATAACGAAAAGGAGAAATAAATTAGAGTTGGATGAAGCGAGATTAGAGCATAGGTTTAATACAAGATATATAGGAAAAAGCACAGGAGTAACAACGGCGGAAGTTATTAGAACAAGGGCGGTGGTTTTGTTTTTTCATCTCTAGGATGGAGTGAGGAGCTCGCCTCCACATTAGCAGCAGCCGTAGGCAGGGTTGATAGGGATGGGATAGGTGGCATTCGTGTTTTCGACCTCGAGGAAACGGGGCTTGCGGCGGCCCTGGAGCCTTTGCTCCAGCGCATAGCCGAGCGAGATGAGGGTCGGCTCGCTGTAGGCAGTGCCCCAGAACGCAATGCCAAAAGGCACGCCCCAGGGATCGATGCCGGCGGGCACGGTGACCATGGGGTAGCCGGCGAGGGCAGGCACTTGGGTGGAGGGGGACAGGTTGTCGGCAGGCACGATCAACGCGTCCAGGCGGTGTTTCTTGAGCACGTAGTCGATGCCCTCCTCGCGGGTGTATTTGCGGTTGGTGCGGAGGGCCTCCTTGTACTCCTTGGTGTGGGTGCCGGTGGTCTTGTCGGCCTCGATCAGCACGTCCTGTCCGAAGTAGGGCATCTCGGTGTCAGCGTGCTCCTCGTTGTACTTGATGATGTCGGAGAGGGAGTGCACGCGCGAGTTCTTCAGCTCCTTCAGGTACTTGTTGAGCCCCTCCTTGAACCCGGTCTTGCATACCAGGAACTCGTTCGGCATCCATGTCCAGCCCTTGCCGAGGTTGATTTTTTCGGGGTGGGGCAGGTTGGTGTTGTTGACGACGGTGGCGCCGAGATCCTGCATCAGGCGAATGGCCTTCTTCAGTTGCGGGATTTGGTTCTTGGTGGTGGGCGACTGCCAAATATCCCCCCACGGAATGCCAAGCCGCTTTCCGCGGAACGCATCCTTGCGCAAGTACTTGGTGTAGTCGGGCTTGGCTCGATGGATCTGCTCCCTCGTGACGGGGTCTCTCGGGTCCACGCCGCGGATCACGTTGAGCACGTGCACGGCGTCGCGCATAGTGCGGCCGATGCAGCCCACCGTGTCTTGCGCAGCGGCGAGCGGGATCACTCCGGCACGGGAGGTCAGGCCCAGGGTGGGTTTGATCCCGACCACGCCATTGCGTTGAGCCGGGGCAACCACGCTGCCATCGGTTTCCGTCCCGATAGCAACCGCGATCATGTTGGCGGCCACAGAGACGGCAGAGCCCGAGGATGAGCCTCCGGGGTCCTGGGTGGTGTTGTAGGCATTACGGGTCTGTCCCCCACGGCCAGACCACCCCTCTGAGTAGGAGGAAGCGCGAATATCGGCCCACTCGCTCATGTTGCTCTTGCCGAGGATGATGGCACCAGCCTTGCGCAACAGGGTCACGATGTATGCGTCACGGGGGGGTTTGGAGCCAACCAGGGCAAGACTGCCGGCGCCCGTGTTCATCTTGTCCTTGGTAGCGATGTTGTCCTTGACTAGAATCGGAATGCCGTGCTAAAAAGCGACGACAGGTTAGCACTAGTTGAAGCCGCAGATTCGAATGCATTACTCACCAAGGGACCACGGACATGGCCGTGTCGGCGTTCGTGGTCGAGCTTGGCTGCAATCTCTTCCCAATCGGGATTGAGCTCGATTACGCTGTGGAGATGCGGGTTGAGTTGTTTGATGCGCTAAGAAGGAGAATGAATAAAAGCACAAGTCAGTAAATATCCCGCCAATCAAGGAACAAAAAAGGCGAAGCCAAAGCAGAAGAGACGGCCAGCATCCTCGTACCCTGATATAGCATTTAGTCAGCTGCACAGAAGTGAGCTTGCGCGAGGCCAGCGCGTGCTGCATCTCATCGAGAGTTGCCTCCTCAAGCTGGAATCCGTAACAATCGGACATGCGAAATTTCACGTGGGCGTCATGGTTCCCTCCACGCTTATCGTGATGGCCGTGGTGGTTGATCTGATGGTGGTTCCCATCGTGGGCACTAACCAGGGGGGTAGAGAGAATGGCCAGGATGGCGGTCGAAATTAGTAAAAGGCGCATGACGGGGGGGGGGGGAGATTAGGGGGACGAGTTAGAAGGATGGGGAGAGGCGAATTAGTGGAGACTCAATGGGAGGAAAAGGGGCGTGAGGGCGATTAGGCCAATCGTTGCGGCGGTCTAACGAAGGAAGATATGAAAGAGCTTTTGAACTATTAGGCACCGGAATGGAAAGGATTATAAAGGTTTTTGGGGGGGAAAGCAATCCAATGAAGCAGCGAACCACTAAGACGCTGAGGATTCCGAGATTAGATTTGGGCTCCGAACTCATTCGAGAACAACCAAGACAGCCCGGAAGACTTGTTTCAATTGCACAGACTGCGGCCAGCCTCTTGTACTCTGCGGCCAGGGCATCCTTGCAATCCTCGGGCCACCAAGAGGTTATATAACCTAGCACTAAAACCTTGTTTTCTCCACACCAAATGCTGCGCAGCCTCAAAGCGGGCCCCGCGGCGCATTCGTCAAAGAGCCTATGCCCGCTGCGGCGTACGAGGGGAAAACCTAACGTTGGGCAGAGTTAAGCTTTTAGCGCACACGCTGGAGAGCCGGAATCCCAGACAATAAAGCTTAACCGACGCTTGATCCCTGCCCTCGAGCTTTTTTTTCCCGAGCACTTGTCCGCAACGACAAAGCGCCTATTGTCCCTCCATCTATCGGCTTCGCTCCCGTCTGCAGCAGTGCTCCAGCCATATCGGCTCTAATGAATCGTCGCCGCGATCCTCGCAGCGGCCCGCCGCCGTTGACAGCCCCCGCCGCCCGATAAGATAATGCGTCTCAGGACGAATGCTCTGGTTGCGCTTGTGTTCCCAGCGGTCGTACCTTTCGTAAGCAGCGAGGACTGTGATGAAATTTTTGGAAAATTGGAAAAATAAAATCGTGGTGGTTTGTCTTTTTTCCGGGTTTCGCTATCAACCAAAATTATTGACGTTCCTTTCCAGTCTTTGGCACGGCGGTTCATTTCCCCCTGCCTTCGTCGGTTGCAAGACAGCGTGTTGAAGCTTGAAGTGTTTCCTCTCCTTCCTTTTCCCTCTCAATACCAGAAGCTATACCAACATGGGCGTGGACTGGGACTATAGCCCCCCGTATAACTTGAAGATGGACGACGAGTCGGCTCCGTTTTTCGTCCCGGTAAACGTCACGCTTAACAGCATCTCCATAGTCAGTGGGGTGATCGTGTGTGCACTCATCCTAGCCATCCGCCTTTACGATGCAAAGCTGGTGGATCGAGTCAGCTTGCGATTGACGGCGGCCATCAGTGCGGTAAGCACCCACCTCCCTCTCAACGATTTCATTGTAGGCCGCGTGGAGCTTACTCTCCCCCCCAGGTTGATAGCTTAAGGGCCGCGGGGTTGATTTATTTTACATATACGGTTGCCGAGGGGCCTCTCTGTGATTTCTCTTCCTGGTAAGTGGTGTGGCGCTCTTGGATTTAGGATGGCCGCTGAACACTCTCGCCACGCACCCCCTCTAGGATCCTCATCTTCCTTACCAACTACTATCTCCTGCTCACCTGTGCCATCGCCTTTAATTTACAATGGGTTTTGATCCACCAGAAGCCTTTCACCCGCTCCCTGGAGATATGCTACTTTGTGGTCACTCTTCTGTTGGCATTGGCGACCTCTTCGATTCCCTGGGCACTTAGCCGCCTTGGATACGATGAAAACTTGGGCGTGTGCTGGTACCGAAGCTACAACAGCATCCGCACCATCTTGTGGGAGTGGGGCACCTTCTTGTCGTGGAACATTTTCGGCTGTCTTTACTGTCTGATCGTCGTGGCGTGGGTCATCGCGAAGCTCGAGCACAACTCTCGTAGATTGATCAAGGCCGGCGCCTCCTCCACCCACTGCAGCTCCGCCAACCGCCCCGGCGGACAGAGCTCCGCCGAAGAGCGCACAAAAAGGGCCCAGAGACAACTGAGAAAACTAGTCACTCGCATTTCGCTCTATGCCCTCATCCCGCTCGTCACCCAGGGGGGATGGTATATCCAAGAAATCTGGTTTCAAACACAGCATACGTTCATTCCGGGGCTGAATTGGTGGTGCATTGTGGGCACCGATATCCCTGGTAAATCATCAAGCCTTCTCTTCGGCACGAATATTGCCCCGATAGCTAATCGATATGTTTGCTATTTCCCGGCGATTAGGTTTATTCAACCTCATTGCCTTCTTGTTCGATCCCGCGCTGCACAACTCGATCAAAACCATTCGAAAGGACCTCATTGCAAAATTCGGCGACGACTTGCACATGATGAACGATAACATGCGCCATCACAGCCGGAGGGAAGAACCAGGTCGCCACAAATTTGCCCGGTGGTTTGTTCGCACTTTCCTTGGGACGAAAAAAATCGATCACACCGGCTCCACATTTTATCGCATGGAGACCTCCGCCGGGTATTCGCAGCATACCGTCGAGCGTGCAACAGCACACACCCTCTCTAGCTCCTTGGCCAATCTCGAGGCCGACACCGAAAAGGCCTACTTCCCTGGGCACTACGATTTTTCCGAAGACATAGAAATAGGCCCTGTCCCAATGCTATCCATCGCTTCGCACACTGCCTCGCAGCAGATGCGGGCACAACAGGAGTCGGAGGATAAGCGTGTTGAGAGAATTGCGCGTGGCCTATAAAAATAGCTATCTTAATCTCATACCCTTTCGGGCTTCGTCTTTGTGTTATATTGATGGTATATCTGTATTAACATTATTCCCCTTTTATAATCTATTAATTCTAATTTCTCTAAAGTTTGATTCGAAACCTACCCCGTTCCTCCTCTCTGTTTAATTTCTGCTTTTTTTCCCTAATATATTTGTTAAGTTAAGCATTGTAACAGGGGGTGGGGTCTATGTCCTCTGCAGCCTGCCTCGAGACCTTGAGTTTGGTTCGTTTAGGGTCGAGGGTGAGCGGAATTCAAACTCGGCCTTTGTGCTAGAGAAAATATTCTATTTTGTAATTTGCCATGGATGTGGGGTTACTCCCGCTTCAACCCTAAAAAATTCTCATAAAATGGCACAAAAGTAAGAGTACGAGAGAGCAGGATAATGGGTTGGTTATACAATCTGATAGAAAGCGCTTCCCTTATGGTTCACTGAGGAAAGTGTAGGCTGTATCCATTAGAATATTCCATATAATCTAGTTTCTTTCACGCAAAGGTACACCGAGCCACCGAATCAAAAAACACCGTCGGATACTCAGCCAGTTTGCCATTCAAAGTAAATCCGAAGTAGCTTAAGCTTTTCTACTGCTAGCCCAATGTCAGGAGATAAGTATCCAGGTTTATTGACGTCAGGGATATACAAGATGTGTATATCAACTTAGTCTTGCGAGAAGAGAATAAAGTGTCCAAGCGGGTTTAGATAAAAACGCAAAATATGAAAAGAAAATACTCGAAAAAGCATCAATAGAGAACACAGGGAATGTCTAGAGCAAAATCAATGTGTAGTTATCGCGGGGTATTTCCAAATACTTGGAAATGACCCAGTAGAAACGTCTACTTGCCGGGGGAGCTAGAGCTTGCTCTTGGACTCTCTTAGAACTATATCAGGATAGACTTCCATTTGCGAGTTTCCAGTTAACCAATGTCCACCGTCGACGACCAAAACTGCACCTGTGGTCCAGCAAGAGGCATCCGACGCAAGAAACACGGTGGCTTGCTCAATATCGCGGATAGTTCCAAAGCGTTGCAAGGGGATCAGCTGCTTCGCACGTTGAAGCATACCTTCAGGCATTAAGCGAGAGTATCCCTCCGTATCAGCGATAGGTCCGGGTGCAATACAGTTCACTGTAAAAGAGAAAAAGGGGTTGACCGAGTTAATCCCGAGGCCTAAGCAAAAAAAAAAAGCATCCATCTCATTACCTCGGATCCCGCTCGGGCCCAATTCGACGGCCATGTGTTTAGTGAAGGTGTCAATGGCAGCTTTCGCGGCTCCCGCATGGGACACCATGATGGTTCCGTTATAACCTAGCGTGGCAGACACATTGATGATGGAACCGCGTGTTTGGCGCAGATAGGGAAGCGCGGCCTTGGTGAGATTGAAGGTTCCAAGCAAATCAATCTCAATCACGGTGCGGAAGGCATTATAAGAAAGATCGTCAATGGTGGCGAGGAAATTGCCCGCAGCTATTGAAAAAGAATCAGATGATGGTGATCAGCCATTAAATTGTGGATTGAGCAGCTTTTTCTCGATCGTCTTTACACACCTCCATTCACCAGAATATCAATACGCTTAAATTTTTCAATCGTCTTTTGCACTGCAGCTTCCAAGTCTGCGGGTTTCCGCACATCAGCTGCCAAAGCCCTGTATGCAAATACTGTTAAATAAAGCTAGAAAATGAAGGTATTTCCTATTAGGCATTCTATTTACAAGACTTCAGTTCCGGTTTGCTTTCGAATATCTTCGGCGGCCTCCTCGAGTTTATTTAGCCTGGATATATCGATAGGATCAATAAGCAAACGCATCAGTAAAATAAATGAATGACGGTCCACTTTATGTTCTTACTTTCGACTAATAATAGCAAGCTTTGCACCATGCCGCGCAAGCGCGGTAGCCATTCCTAAAATATATGGGGTGTAGTAAACACTACGAAAATATCAAATAGCCTCTCTATCCTACATACCTTTGCAAATTCCAGTGCCACCTCCCGAAACAAGGGCCACTTTTCCTTTGAAAAGGTCTTCTCGGAATATTTTGGTAGTGTCAACGGGGTCCATGGTCGAGGAAATTGAGTTGAAGGGTAAAGCAGAAATCGGAAAGCCAATCATCCAGGTAAATATACTGCTCTTCCCACGTGAAAATTAATTTGAAGCTGCTGCGCACCATTGGTAAATAGGTGCCAATTATGGGTCACGAGCCTTGAGGGTCGGCTCCTTACTTAAGCAGTCGGATTATATGAATGCCGAGTATTATTCAAAATTGTAGGTGAAATATAAATTATCCCAAATGAAGGGTGACATCTACTCTTTCCGACAAAATTTGAACCAAATCGAAACTAACTCGGCATTTATTTAAGGTATTAGCGAGAATCATAAAAATGGATCATAATTTATTTTCATATTCATATATTGCATATTTGATTTTATACCTTTTCGTGCAAAGTATCCATTCTCGTGTTAGCCAATGTCAATGGGTGCATGTAGCTATTTCCCCAGCCTCTTCCCAATTTGCGCTGTACCAGAAACGGTCAAGACGATACATGGTTTTTTATCGAAATAATCTTATTTTCAGTAGGTATATTTGACCATAGAACAAGCATGAACGAAAATATCAAACTTTCTCGATAAAAAGATTTAAAACATAGTTTAAATAGCGTGTCAAACAAGGAATTGCTATGATTTCAATATTTCAATATATGTGCCTTCATTAATATCCCTTTTAAAGATAGTTTTTTTTTTGTTTGCTGGATAACTACACAATATAGCCCTCCTTTCCACTTCAATAGCAGATTTTTTCAGAAAGAGCTGCGCAATATTGCTTTGGTTCAGTTTGATACACAATTCTTGATTTTCTAATGCAGATGAGTATCTGCAGAAAACCACGCCCTCCTTTCACTTTTAATTCCGATACGAGTTCAGAAATAGCTAAAGCCGATTTTTAACATGAGCATCGCTCATATCTACCAACATTCTTACCATCTTTCCTTTAGTCTCCGCTTTATATCTGAAGAAACGTGCTGTAAAGAGGGGTGACTCATTATATGTTTCCATTTTCAACTAGTTCCCTTATAGTCCCCCTCCCCATGGTATTTCAAATTCTCCCCAAAAGAAATCTAACACATTATTTGATGGTTTTCTGCACCAGGAAATTAAACTTCTCCGCCCCAAATTATTCGGAAATACTCCTCATGACCAACTAAAGAGGTACGAGGATAAGGAGGGCGAGGTGAAGAGTACAAAATGTATTTGTGCTTCAAGTGATTTTTTTTTCCATCTAGAATTGATTACATAAATAGCAGTCATAACGGTCTTGGCATTGGTCGAAGGATTTTCATTATAATGGGATAGTGATGATCATGGTTCGTCACTGAGAGGCCATCCCCATATGCAGCAATCCCATATTCCATATACTAAGACTAGAGTATATCGTACACAAGAACTTAAAAAAGCTCTAGTTCTTTTCGAATAAAAAGGCTCTGTTGATGCACACTTTTTTTTCCCTTGTGACTTTATCAATTTCTGGTGCGACTATTCAAATAGGGGCAATCTTAAGTTCATCCGGGGTAAGGAGATGGAGTACCTGTGTTTTCCTGGCTGCTTGTATAAAAACCAGTGAAGGGGTGTAGGGAGCTTGTATTCCTTTTCTCACCCTCTCCTCTATTCCGTCTCTCCCCAACCCACTCTTTCACTAGAATTCTTGTCCTATTTATAATATAGATACAATATAATTTTTAATTTAAAATTTTCCCAAGGGACTGAAATAATTAATAGGAAATGCGTTTCACCACGCTTGTTCCAATTTTAATTGGGCTTCTCACGGGGGTTGCTGCCGAGTGGGAATCCTTTGGAAACGTGAAGGATATCACTTCCGCTGGCAAAAATACGTTTGAAATTACATCGACGGGAAAGGCGCGAGCAAAAGTCATCTTCTACGAAGATCGCGTATTTCGCGTAGTGGCCACGCATGACGGCAAATATGAGGACATTGGAGATACGGATTTCGTTGTGCAAAAGAAATTCAAGGAACCTCAAGTGAAGCTTGAAAAGAAAAAGGATGCCTTCGAGATCAAGTCCCGCGATGTTACGCTGCGCGTGAAGAAAAATCCTATGTTGCTCACACTCTTGGATAAGAAAGGCGCTGTCATATTTGAGGAAAAAGAGCCCCTCTCGGTGGACTGGAAGGCCGAAAAAACCAAACAAACTCTTGGCATTGGGAAGGATGATCAATACTTCGGTGGAGGTATGCAAATGGATCGATGGAACCATCGTGGAAAGCGCATCCGTGTGGAGGTCAACTATGACTGGGATTTTGGCCAGCCGAACAGTCAGCCATTCTACATGTCCAATGCAGGTACCATCATTTGCATATGCTGCGCTCGATCCATGACTGATTGAAGATTCATTTGCCATTTGTAGGATACGGCGTGCTCCGCCATACGTTTGCTCCAGGAATCTACGACTTCACCGATTCTCCCCTTACCGCGACCCACAATGAAACCCGCTTTGATGCTTACTACTTCAACGGCAATTTGAAAGAAATCCTCGACCAATACACCGAGCTCGTCGGGAAACCCTTCCTCCCCCCGATTTATGGCCTCGAGCTCGGCGATAGTGATTGCTACTTGAATAATGCTAACCGAGGCAAGCGCAACACTCTTAAAGATTCAACTGCTGTTGCCGATGGATTCGTTAAAAATGGTATTGTACCATTGGTGAATGGTTTTCTCTCAAAGCTTACATTTACCCATTGTCATCCTCATTTTACTATCAGATATCCCACTTGGATGGATGCTTGTCAACGACGGATATGGCTGTGGATATGAAAATCTAGTGGAAACCCACAACGCATTGCAGAATCGCCATATGGAGCTCGGCCTGTGGACCGAATCAGACTTAACAAACCAACCCTTCGAGGTTGGGAAAGCCGGTGTGCGTGTTCGCAAACTCGACGTTAAATGGGTCGGCTCCGGATATCAATTTGCATACAATGCTTGCAATATTGCCTATGATGGAATCGAAAAGTATAGCAATGCACGTGGTTTCGTGTGGATCGTTGAGGGCTGGGCAGGTATAATATCCTAACGGATACACACTATTACATCGCCGGCCTTTAATACGTTTAATTAACCGGTCAAAAACTTTCCTGATATCCTAGGAACACAAAAATGTGCTGTAGCTTGGACTGGTGATCAATCTGGTAACATGGGCAACACTGCGCGACACGTTGCTACCTTCCACGGATCAGGGCTCTCGGGGATGCCTTGGGTCGCTGGTGATGTGGACGGTATCTTTGGTGGTACTAACATCTCTTCGGTGCGCGATTTACAGCTCAAGGCATTTAGTCCATTGCTTATGAACATGAATGGATGGGCCAAGTTCGACAAACAGCAATGGCGCCGAGGCGAGCCGTGGACAAGTATCAATCGAAAGTATTTGAAATTACGCATGCGTTTGATGCCGTACATCTATTCCTATGCATTTGAGGCACACACCAAGGGACTTCCTTTGACCCGTTCACTAGTGCTTGAGGTAGATTGACTCGCTGATATATATCATGGATTCATCCCACTCTAACTTAGAATACCACATAGTACCCTAAAGACAAGAATACCTGGACTGAAGCGGCCAAACATGAATACCTCTTCGGAGAATATTTTCTTGTGGCCCCCGTCATTGACGACGGCGAACAGCGTGACAATATCTACCTACCAGAGGGAGAGTGGATTGATTATTGGACGAGCAAGGTCTACCAGGGATCAAAGGTGATCTACACCTATCCAGCTCCTTATGATACCTTACCGCTGTTTGTGAAGGCCGGGGCCATCATTCCTATGTGGCCCCAGGTTAACACTGCGTCAGAGCGCAAGCCCGATGATGATTTAGTACTGGATGTGTATCCTAAGGGCAAATCGAGCTTCACTCTCTACGAGGATGATATGGTTACGCGCGAACATCGCGATGGCCACTATTCACTCCAGACATTTGAGTCACAAGTCACCGGGAATAAGATTGTGGTGCGCATTGGCAAATCAAATGGCAGCTACAGCCTAAAGCCTCAGAGCCGTGGATATGAAGTACGCGTGCATGTGGGCAGCAACCCACGAAAGGTTACTTGGAGCAGCGGTAAAGCTCAGCGCCAAACTCAGCTGACCTTCACTAAAGACACGGGTTCAAAACACTCGGCTCAGTGGTGGGTTGAGAGTGCCCATACGCACGAGGAAGGAAAATCAGAACGTCCTCAAACTAAACAGAAGCATTCGAAGAAATCAAAACACGAAGTTAACAAACGAGCATTCAAAAAGGCCTCTGGATATGATAAAGTAGTGGTTGTCCGTGTGCCGGATGCATCCCTTAATAAGGAGCACACAGTTACTGTTGAGTTGTAAACTTTTCTCGAGAATCCTATCTCCTCCCTCTATCGATTTTCCTTATTTAATCATCCTAATTTTTTTTTTCGGTTGAACACTTTCAACTATGACTTTTTAATAACAAGGTTATTTGCTCTTAAGTTTATTCGTTATAGCAAAACCTTTTCAGTTACATAATCGCCATCAAAGTATTGAAGACTTTTCTTTTATAATAATCAAATTATTAAAGTGAATAATGAGCAGGGAAAAGTGAAAATCTATTTATGTAGCGGTATAAAGTTTACAATGGCTTTTATAATAAATTAATCAGAAAGTACGCGGCGTTTCAACCGTCAACAAACTTTGAATTACATCGCCCTCTCTAAACCCGCTGAACCCCTCAAAAGATAATCCACATTCAGTGCCCTTTCGTGCTTCGGACACATCTTTTTTATGGTGCTTAAGGGCACTAAGTTCTCCCTCCCATATCACTGCTTGATCCCGAAGCACCCGCACGGAATTCGTCCTCGAGACTGCCCCATTGGTGACACGACAACCGGCAACTGCGTGTTGCTCTTTGCCCTTGGCACTCACCTGGAAAATCTGTAAAACGGTGGCCTCACCCGTAACTTGAGTGGTGATGGTAGGCGGGAGAAGCGCTCCAAGCGCAAGTTTAACATCGTCAAGAAGTTTATAGATGACGCTGTATGATTTGATGGTGACCTTCTGCTGACGAGCTTCCTGTTGTGTGCGCTTGTCCGCCTTGACATTGAATCCAATGATGAGCCCATCGCATGCAGTCGCCAGCTGGACATCACCTTCGGTAATATCACCGACGCCCGAGCTCACGACTTTGACACGCACCTCCTTATTCTGTAACCCAGCAAGGGAATCCACTACTGCTTCGACAGTGCCACTCACATCGCCCTTCACTATGGCGCGTAGCTCCTTTACCTCTGTTTCCTGACGTTCCAAATCCGTCTCATTCGCGAGCTCGTTGCTTTCACTTACATCCTTTGTCTCTACTCGCTCATTCACCCTAAGCTGTTCTCCACCCGCCTTTGATCGAATTGCTTCTTCACGCGCCTTACGCCTTTTCTCGTTAATTGCCTCCAAGTCTTTAATTTGCAAATCTCTTGCACGCCGTGCCTCCCGAATTTCAACTACTCGCTTGGCGACATCCTCGCTCTCTGCCTGTAGCATCGTATCCCCGGCAGCCGGCAAATCTCTCCATCCAATTACCTTTACCGGTGTGCCAGGCGCGGCAATTTTAATAACTTTGCCTCGATCATCTATCATAGAGCGCACCCTACACCACGTATTGCCTGCCACAACGACATCCCCTGTTCTCAAAGAGCCACGCCGAATAAGTAGGGTGGCTACATTTCCTCGCCCTTTCTCTTGCTGGGATTCAATGACTACACCCTCTGATGCACCATCGGCTTCCGCTCTCAACTCTAGAAGTTCAGCCAGCGTGACAATGGCTTCTTCGAGCTGATCTAAACCTTTGCCTGTTAGTCCCGATACTTCAACTGCCTGAACATCACCTCCGAACTCTTCGAGCTGCACGCCGTGTGAAAGAAGACTCTCCTTCGCTTTTTGGGGGTTTGCGTCATGTTTATCGCATTTATTTATGGCAACAATGATAGGAACACCCGCTTCATTCGCATGGCGAATAGCCTCGGCAGTTTGAGGCATCACTCCATCATCCGCTGCTACAACCAGAACTACAATATCTGTCACGTGCGCACCTCGCGCCCGCATATTTGAGAAGGCCGCATGACCAGGTGTGTCAAGGAAAGTAATACGTTTTCGTGAAGGGAGTTCAACAGAAAAAGCGCCAATATGCTGGGTGATACCTCCGGCTTCGCTTGCTGCAACGGAAGATTTACGTAGAGTGTCGAGCAAGGTGGTTTTACCATGATCGACATGACCCATAATAGTAACTACGGGAGGTCTCAGTGGTAACGAACTAGGATCCGAGGGTGGGGGGCGCGGGTGAAGATCGAAAGTATTCGACTCAGTTTGGACGATGGGGTTAAGGTTGTATTCTAGACAAATGAGAGAGGCATCATCGGCTGTGAGAACGTAATCGTGTGAAGGGTTTTCCATGCCGAGCTTCCGCATTTTATGTTCGAGATCAGCTAGTAAAATGTGATTCGGATTTAGCACATATGTTGCGCTCATCGGCACACAATATATAAGTGATATTCCAAACATTAGTGTTTTGACAATTACCTAATCTCACTCCCATTATTCGGGCCAAATTGGCGACATTGATTGCCTCTGGCACCAATATATCCTTCATAATCACGGGTTTCTTTCTCCTCTTAACTTTGCCTAGTTGGTCTGAATCCACTCGTCCAAATCCTTCCTCAGCACCCTCCTTCCGTCTCCCAGCGGTCCGACTTTTATTGGCATATCCAGTCGATAGGCTTTTACGCTTATCTTTCTCATGCTTTTGCCATTTGTCGAGCAATGTGTGTTTATGTTCTTGCATGTTGAGTTTTTCAGGGTGCATTTCCTGGAATTCTTGCTGTCGATTTTGATCTCTAATTCCGCCACCTGATTTTCCACTAATATTTTGAGGTCGCGCCCATTTGTTTGATTTGTAATCGCCATTTTGGGTTAGTACCCGAGAATTTAATCGTCGTGTACGTGATTTGGAATCCAGAGTTGGCGGCCCTAAACGTGCCCCTCCTTCCCTAGCGCTAGACAGAGGAAATGACTGAACAGTTTGCTGTGAACCTTTGAATGACAATGTGGGACGTGAAGGAACACTACGCAAGAAATAGCGGACGGCATGGATTGCCGTTAAGGTGCGTGAAGGAAGCATTTGCAAGAAAATTCACAAGTGTGCTGCTCAATACATGCGTTTATAATGAATCATGCACGGCCTTTTAATCCTTATTACATTAACCAGTTTTACTTTAATAGCTCTCGGGATTAATAGTACTGTCAACACGTGGCGCAGCAGAGGGATTTTTGGTCGATATTTAATATTCAAAAAACGCGGAAACAGATTATAATACAAAATTTAGAAAATTTAAGCACGAATAAGCACCGAAATAAACAGGGATAATAAAAAAATGCACAGCAAGCTTAACACTGGATATAATTTTCATATTCTTTCGCTTTCTCGTTTTTCCCACTTGGCTTCTGAACAGGATGGACGCCCTTTATTGTTATCATCAGTACTCGCTAAATCTGTAATGATTGCAGAGCCTGCCTGGTATCTCTCGGGACCGGCGGATTGTTTTTCTGCAATCCACGTCAAGTTCTTTCCATTGTCAGCCGATATAACTTCTGGCACAGATTTCGAGGAACTATTGGGTTGGTTGTGAGGGGGTGGAGGCGGGGGCGGTGGGGGTAGAGTGGTAGGGGGTGGTGGAGCAGGAGGGACTACATTCCGTAACCGAATACCTCTCCTCCACCTTCCACCAGCAAGTGCCATGGCAATATTGCCACGTATATTAGGGGGTACTGGCGTACTCATTGAGCGATTTTTCGTTTCATCCAGGAATTCCTTCAATAGTCTCTCGTCATTCGAGAGAGTCGCGGCATCAAATGAATGGAAATGTGCGCGCAGAGAAGCGAGATCTTCGGGTAATATGCACTCCTCCTCTGTGAGGCCATATTCTTCTGCAAAAGCAGAGCTAAACACCCCAAGTGACATGGTCGATGGAAGCGATGGTAGGGATGCAGAAGGATTCGAGGTGGGATAAAATAATCGGTATGCCATACCACTCCTGAGCATTCGCAATCTATCCTCGGCGGCAATTTCCAAATTTGCCCTCAGAGCTTCTCTTGCAGTGAGCCTCTCAGCTTGCTCCTGTTCCTCACGCATGGAGAGCTCCAGTTTGCATCTACCTACTACTTCTTTCAGCGCACTGAGCCACCGTGACATCTCCGTCGAATTTTCAGTCTGCAAATAGTGCGATTTTCCCTTTGGCGTGATCTTTATAACAAAGGGCTTACCCGGAAATTCGTCACATACGAAAACGGAGGTTTCCGCGTCCAATTCAATTGCTTCTGTTGCAGGCTGAGAATCACTTCCACACGACTTGTACATGTATAGTGATCGACCGGCAAGCACGCAATGCCTGCGACGCCACTTTGCGATTGGGAAAAATGTCGTAGAGTACATCAGAAGAGCCCCCGCGATATTCGGCTCTCCGCCTAAACACTGGTGCAGCTGCTGTAATGTAGGATTGCTTCCAGAAGTAGAAGGGGTTGGAGATTCCATTTGTGAATCGTTGCTATCCCGCCGTTCGCTAATTTCATCTGTGGAGCTGAATGATGCCGACGATAATGCTGTTTGCTGATCACGGCGAGGCACTAGCGAAGACGTTGAGGAGTCAGTACTGCTTGAGGGACTCACCGAATCGATTCTCGGTTTATTTGAGCCAATGCTAGCTGAGAATGGAGTTTGGTATGGCTGTCTGCTACGAGTAGGCGAAACAGGGGCCGCAAAGAAACTAGCTGTGGGCTTCTCCATATACTCATTTCTCTGAACTAATTTTTGACGCTGTTCATCTTGCTCATATAACGGAGGAAGAACTTCTTCCATTATTGACGGGGTGGAACGTTGTGACGGGTATGAATTTGGCTGTGGTACGAGCGGATGGGACTTGAGTTCAGTGGTCGTGTCGACGCCCAACATTGTAGGCCGGCGAGGGTGAGCAGCACGAGTGCGCACTGAGTAAGGGGATGAAGGGGAAGTGTATTGTGTAAGAGGAGCCGAGATCTTCTTGAGATATGTGATCGGCTCTGAAGGCTTTTGTTTGGTGGAAGATGGCTGAGGGGAGGGCTGTTTCGAAGGTAATAAAGATGAAGAAAGCAAAGAGGATTGTTCAAGCTTAGGAGGTGAGGGTGTATGAAGGGATCTCCTAGTCTGCTTCATGGAGGCTGGCCTTGTCTGTTCAACATATTCAATATCTACAGGAGTGGCATTATTAGAGCAAGGCTCTGAACGGCGTTTTGGCGGTAGCGGCGGCGATATTGTGTCTCTCTGCAATGTTTTATATTCAAATCTTGCTGCATCGGGGAGCTTATCTTGGGGTATTTCTGAAATAAAAGTTGGCTGGGCTTCATTTGCTGATTTCGTTGAAGCGTCTCTCTTATTCTGAGACTCTGATCCAGGAATTTCGAGCTCATGAGTCTTGATATCAAGATGTTCCGGGAAAACAGGAAAACTTGTCTCCCGTTCGTCACTATCACCTTCGTCTTCCTCATCAAAGTGTTGAGTCAACTCAAGCGAAGTAGTAGCTTTCGATTTGGCTCGATCGTGGCCTAGCATCAGTTGCTCAACGCTCTTCTCCAGTTGTGCCAGCTGCTCCTTCCTAGTCGCGTCGTCTTCATCATCATTTAACATAATCACGCGATTTATAATAATAAATGGGTGGAATGTGGGTGAATTAGAGAGAAGCTCTACTTGCAAGCAAATGAAAGGGAACAAAGGGAAACCGTTAGAACATGAGAGATCTCAATGCAACAACAAGTCTAACTATATTACTTTAATAGGTGCAAATTATGAGTGTTTACATACTCCACAATCATCAACATACGGAGTAGAGATTATATCCAACTTCACATGTCAGGATCAATGGTTGTCAACAGGAAAAGACACACTGTTTGTTGTGCAAAATATGAGACACGATAGACAAGGGAAAAAAATTGTGCACACCGGGGTCTTAAAAAAAAAAAGCACAAAAAAACCAATTGCAAGCAAATGAATAATTTCAAGTGGGGAAATTGCAAAATTGTAATATGTGGCGGTATGAGATGAACCGTGTGCAGTTTTAGCTTGTTTATTGAGCGTTCCTCTTTTCCCTTTGTTCCTGATATTATCAATCTTCCACTAATTGAAATCCCAAACCGAATCACTACAAAAACGTCCTTTTTATCGAATCTCATCTGTAGGATCAATATGCCTTATTTAAGCTGCGGAGTTATGCCAGAGCTCTACTCAGAATTTCGTATTTAGAGGCTTCTTCCCAACTATATCTGTACACCGTTTGTAGGATTCTTTCTCTCACTTGTACCAAACTGGAACAGGCATCTCTAGTGAAATGGATTAATTTCCATGGTCGTTTACGCTAAATTAATGCCACCTGGGCGATATTCATATGACTATCCACTTATTTTACTACGTCATTTTGAGATAAGAAATAGGAAGGCACTGCCAATTTCAAGGTGTGGCCACCGATGTTTCACTTCATCGCACCACACAACAAAGACCGGATATCCACACAAACGCCCAACAATATCCTCAATGAAATAACACAATAAAAAGCTTTCTTCTGGCCTCTATACTCACACGAGTCAACTGTGCTCCTCGGCTTGGCAAAGCACATAACAGCCTTCAATGGTTTGATCAACATCTTAGCTTTGTCCACGCCATTATTCATCGATAAATAAGGATTCTTGCTTAGCGTTATCATTATTTTTAAGCTAATATATATCGTATTATCTATATTCATTAAGATGAGGTTTTTATCTAAAGGAGGGCAAAGGTGAAATATCTTATTTGATGCTTAGTATGATGGGTTTTCTCTATTCGCATGCCCGCATTAATATTATACCACTTTCAGAATCAATAGTTAATGGTTAAAATTTCAGTGTAATAGGTCTATCACAATTTCTTCCCATATATTTATTAATTTTATTTCGGGATTACTATTACTGCCTTTACTTCAATATTTGAAACTTCCTATTATTACTCCAATGCACACTGCTGGTACTGTTCACCCTAAAAGTACAATGGTTTTAATTCATAATAAATTTTTTTTACCAAAGTACTTGAGTAAACATAGAAGTAATTTGTCATTTCAAAGCCCAAAAATATCTAGGCTCTGAACACTATTATGGCCCATTATGACTAACTACCAGTAAGAGCACCGGCAAACCAATGAACTATTTCCTTGTGATTTTTCGTTACCTAATCTTATAATAATTTCATGTGATGATATGGGCTTCCAAAGTGAGACTATCAAAATTTACTTAGTAATCCAATAAAAATGTCCTTAAAATCAATAATATATATCTCTTTGCTAGGACCAAGTAAGTTAACCAAAATTCTGGCGTTTGACTTGCTCATTTTTTCAATTCGAAATTAAAGGGTTTATTATCAAGGAAGATATACATATAAATATCACTTAGTACTTATCACTTACTTGAATCTGTTCTTTGGTGGGGGAATTTGTTTCTATCTTTTTTCATCAAGGAGGTCCAAGCGACGTCATCTCAGAGCCATTATCTAAATCGTTATTAATAATAATGTTACTGTTGCAATATTCACTATTTTTATATAAGGCTATGATCTAGAGATGATAATATCACAGGATTTAAAATTAAATTGCAAAAATCCTTATGCAACTGCGCCCAATAATGAAAGGTTGCTTTACTACATTCTTCACTTCTTAGGAATCTAGGTTCGTGGTAGTCTGTTAATGTCGCAATATTTTCATGATTTATTCGAGAGGAAAACTAGGTCAATTGTGTAAATGTTGAACTGAGTTACTTGAACTTCTTACACATCCATAATTTGGAACCAAAACGATACTTATGGCAAAGAATGGATCTAGTTGAACTCATCTTGTCTGGCCTAAATGCTCCTGAATATAGTTTAAGGTCGTCTGCTGCGAATTATCTTTGATTCAGAAGAATCTATAGCGAAGTTAAGGGTACAGGATCTCATCTATGTCTATAAAGTAGCATCCAAATTGGACAAAATTGTCTAGCTCTAGGATTTAACAAATATTATTTTTATTTTCATTTATTTATTGTTGTACTACCGACAATAAGATACTAAAGTATAAAGTCAGATCATATCTACGACTCTTAAGCAAAACTTTCAATTGCACTGAAAAAGAGTGAAGAAAATAGAAATTCTGTCAAGTCTATTTTCGATTGTGTAGTCAAATTATTTCATCTAGTAACACTTGATTAAAATTGATACGAGTTTAAGTGTTCTAAAATATACCAAGGCGATTTTGTCTTGCAATGAGAGCTACTATAGAGAAGATGAATTTGCTTTTCATAGGCGTTAATTTAAAGCTAGTCTATTTATCTAGTTAAGACACTGATTAAGATACCTCCATTAAGTTCTAATTCGATATTCCAAATTGTGGTTAGGATATGCATTCCAAGACACTCTCCAGGTTATTACATGAGGTATTGGTCACACTAAATTAAACACTTTAATCCGTGCTATACCTTTCCTAAATCAACCATATAGTTGATTCTATATTCATGAAAATGAAAATGGATTTGTATCTTTTTGGGATAAATCGAGGAGCTTGAGTTTTAGAAGGTAGATTTTATCTAAATTCTGGCATCCTTCAATGTCTACATGAAATAATTTTAAACAGTTAAATGGATTAAGATGGTAAACGAGTTCTAAAATAATTCTATGAAGCATTTAGCGTATGAATCCTTTATCGAACTAATGGGAGATTATAAAACTTTCAAGGATCTTCTAATGCTAACAGACTTAAAATTGGGACTCGTGACAAAGGAGGAATTGATAGAGCTATTTGAAGCAATTAGTTTCGAATTGACGCAATGATGTAATACACAGCCTAATCTTACAATGTTGGAGGGACGAGAAAAATAAAAGAGGAATCTGAATGTTAACTGTAAAATTCTGAGATTTTTTTTTTGCATAGAAAGGAAGAGGGAGTATTGATTATTGGGTTAATTTTGTCTAAACTTCTTATAATAATTACATAAATAAAGAAAAATACAAAAACCCGGTTTATTATAAAATTTTTGTATACCCTTCATAATAGATCAATTTTAAATCATATTGTTTTTTATGCCCTCCTCTTCTTTATTTTCCCTGCTGAAGTCTGGCGCGCCTTAAGGTGGTGCTCTGGAATCCAGGATTCATCATAAACAGCACTGCCCTCGCTCGAATCGGTGGATGTAGTAGCCGGTGCGGGTTGAACAGGTTTTTTCTTTTTGGATGCAACAGTAGCAGGGAAGAAGGCTTCCTTTACCAAGTAGCCAATTCCCACGGCAGTGGCAGCAAGAATTAGATATATGGAGATTAGTTGCAAATCAAAAATGGAATGCTCTGGGTCTACAACAGTGACAGTGCTGTTAAAGCCGACGCCACGGAAAGTATGACCCGTAGAGGGGTCTTTAAAATCAATAATCACAGTGAGGCCGAGATCTTGGGGGGGGAATTCAGGGTAGAAGAAGTAAGGAACGTCTACTGTTGTGTTACCATCCACGGCAGTTCCATATCGATAGGCGGTTATCTGTAGGATATCATTGATGAGGCAATAATTCATTAGCATCATATAAATTCAGATGATGCAAAATAAAATAAGGCTTACGTTGCGAATTATGTGTGAGAAATTATTTGGGTTAACAAATGCGCCTGACATGTGCTCGATAGTGTATTGCTTGTTATCATGATTCCTGAAGGCTACACGCACTTTATTGCGCTGTCCATTTACAACCACGCCAATCGGATTTTCCAATTCGCCGGTTATCTCTACATCAGGAACTCGCTCGTCAGCCGCCATTGCTGTAGAAAGTAGAGCAAACAGAACGGCCAAGAGACAAAAGGGCTTCATGATGGGGCAACCAAAGAGGGAAAAATAAAATCTGCGAGAATAAAGATTTAGAGATGAGAACTTTTTCACATCTCGAGCGTAAATAGACCTCACTGGCCCACGTCAATGAATGCTGGGACTGCGATTTTATTAATCTTGAATTAATCCATTAAATGGATTAATTCAAGATTAATATCAAATTTAAGATTAACATCAAATTTTGATGTTGATAAAAATTTTTGGACTTTGAAGTACTGAAGATGTCAGTTGTTTGAAACGATTTGATAAGTGAAAGTTCTAAAAATAAATATATATAATAGGGTTATAATATAATTGTAGCTATTAGTTTTATTTGTAGCAGAGGAAATACTTCGCTTTACATATGTGATAAGATTTTTATAGATTTTTATGTTAATAAAAATTCTTAAATTATATCTATTAAGCACAAAGTAATAAGCTAATCTATACGCATACTATATATTATAAAACTTGGTTCAATATAATAAGCAGGTTCGACGCGTTAAGCTGATGACAGTAGAGCGTTTTTTTTACTATTTCTCTGTAATATACTTATTCAATAGAAATTTTACTATATACTGGCTCGTGAGTCGGCAATTTCTATGCCCGTTGTATCATAGTCCAAATTTTCTATAATGATATCAATATCGGAGAACTATGATATCATTGGCCGAAGGACGTATAATTATTCTCTATTTGATACCGACAGGTACTGATTCATTTTCTATTTACTAGCAGTTATTGTAGTATTCAAGTTGCACTATTTTTTTGAAGGAAAAATCTAATTAAAAAGTATCCATTCAATACCTGGTGGAAAGGAAAGGGAAAAAGCATGGAAAACAATGAAAGTCATGTAAGACGTGGTGGCCTTAAATAGTAGGGTTGAGGGAGGAGGACATGGGCGAAATTTATTTAGAGGGGTGTAACAGGAGGGGAAAAAAATGAAGCATTATTAATAAAAATAAAAAATATACTTACGTGGTAAAGAGAATACAAAAAATTTCAAAGAGATCGCACTAGTAATTAATATGGAAGGGGAAGGAGGAGAGTCCTTGTATCTAGGATAAGAGCCAGTAATAATAGTGAGATATTCTGCATATATGTTTGGAGTTAGGTCAACTTGCCGATCTTTAACTTTCTTAAAGTATCTTGATTACACCTTTTACGAAGACAAATTGGGCGTAAAGTTTATACAAAAATACTACTTCTTCGCGAATTTAAACATAAAATACTTGCAATCATATTGAATGACATTATTTTTAATCTGCTTGATAATAAATATGCCTAATTTAGATGCATGAAATATCATAAAAATAAAAAAGCTTGGGGCTCAACTGGGAATTGAACCCAGGACCTCTCCCACCCTAAGGGAGAATTATACCACTAAACCATTGAGCCAGCCCTAAACTGTTTGTTGTGATTGTTACATGAATATCGGTATTTCGTACAGACAGTCATAACTGCGCCACTACAAGCCAAAAAAT
>NW_027192198.1:1195169-1198049 GCF_041956535.1 Calcarisporiella thermophila
GTCACGAAATCTAAGCCTCTTTTCCTTCTACTGCGCCATAAATCCATATTGTGCCAAATTTCCTCACAACAGAACACAACAGCTTCGATAGCGCAGTTGGCAGCGCGTGAGTCTCATAATCTCAAGGTCGTGAGTTCGATCCTCACTCGGAGCAATAATATTCGGCGTTTAATTTGTCTTTTTTTAATTTGATATCAATATTGTCATAATTGTATGGTACAATGAGACGAGTCGTCTCTCATTGTACCATAAAAGTCCCTAATTGAATTCATCAGTATTGTTTGCCACGTTCTTTAATACCACTTTTTTGCTTTTGTTTTATTTTTTCCTAAGTACTATAACACCCAAATTATAAGTCAGGCTAAACTTCCTATCTTACGATCAGTCAACAGGCAAAAACATTTCGAACCCAACATTCCCCGGTTCCACTTGACTATTTAGTTCGATGACAACAAATGCCTTTTTTTTATCAGTATGAAGAATAACTTAACTCCTAAGTATCCGCATATTTCTATCGTAAACTCAAAAAACTGTTACACTCAGCCTTTAACATACATTTATTTTTTTTTATCAAAGTTAAGTCTTTATTGTTTAAGAAGACTCTAAAGTACAATGCTTACATTATTGAAAATAATAAGATGAAAAGAAAGCTAAAGATTAAGGCGGTAATGTAGATAGGATAAACTGATTATAACGATTTTCAACTCAAATAGGTAGATGAATAGTAAATCGCAGCTAACTGAGGATATCAGAGGATATTGTGACAATTGAGATGGAGATTGAAAGAGAAAGAAAAGGAGTAGAAGTAGGGGCTGCTCTGTCATTTCAGTACTAGAACCGCTCTAGTATCACCTTCTTTAACCGCTCCCAATTTGCACCACCTGTTTCGAAACTGTTCGATATGTTGCTTTTTTCGTACTCTTATTAGTTCGGCTCCTAGAGCCTCCTCAATATTCAGTCTGGCCCGGTTGATGATAGTTTCGGTGAGGCGCGGGTGCTCTCTAAATGGAAAGCAATACGTTCCCGATGGATTTGCCACAGTACCGAGTCGAAGGTGATTTGAACTACGTGTCTTGCTGTTCGCGAGGATTCAGATAGGTCTCCTAAAATGAGGCTGCGAGCAGTCAGTACCTGAGAATTCTGGGGGCCTGTGATGGTGGCAATACACCTTCCGCCCACTACCACACTGGTGTGCGTTCGGGACATTCGAAAAAGGTCTGACGAAATGTGTCCCTCGAATTGTTACAGCGTGTACACTTCGGATCATTACCAGAGAATGCCGAGTTAATGATAACTCGCTCTACAAGGATCCACCAACGTAACTGTTGGAGTACGACCAGGCGTGACTGATAATCTGAAATTGTCGGTATTTTAATTAAACTTGATTTTTACTTGTTTGTGTATAAACCATATTACCTGTTTATGATTTCTTGTTATTCTTAAATAGCTCAGCTATTTTGTCTTTCTTTTAAGAATGGTGATTAATATACTCTGATTAAAATCCCAACAGTAACGCACGGTGGCTTGGGAGGGTATTTTTTCTCTGCTCAGATGTAACCCGTTTCGAGGTAGACTGGGGACCATAGTCAAATGATTTTGTTATGGAAGTTACCCTGTCTATTTAGCTGTACGGGATACTCTGCAAGAAAAATGTTTTAAAAATAAACAGGTGTCAACCGATTGAAATCATTTACTAGTAAACTCATTTGTAGCTTTAAAATTGGTAAAATATATTACATTAGATTAGATAAATTGAAAGATACAATGGAACCAGCTTGTTTTGCACTTTGATAATATTCGACCTTAATTCGAGGTCTCACCAATTTGATATTAGAATTACTAAGCGCAAGGAGGCGGCGAGAGATTGAAATGTTCCGAGGTCGGAGGTGCATGCAGGATATAGCGATAGAAGGGTTGTTAAAGCTGTACTGGTATTGGAAGGATTAATAAAAGCTCCTTTTCAATTATTATTCGTTTTTATTTATCCTTTTTTTTTTCGAGAGCTTAATGTCAATTAGTATCCTAGCATTATTTTATTAACTAACAATTACAAGATATTGGATAATACACTCATTTACAATATACAGTATACTATTAATAATCAGCCACTAATAATCTAAATAATCTAAATAATCTAAATTTTTTTCCACCTATATAATTCATATGCTTTATTAGAGTCTTTTCAGCTTTAAATATTCTAATAAACTAAGTATGATAAAATAAAAAAGAGCTGACTATGTCATGATCTGGAGCATATAAAAGACCAGGATAGCAATCGTAAGAATGCCAACAAGTAATAAGCTGTTGGCTTCGAATACATATTTCCGCCCAACTTGATTCTCGCAATCAAAGGAAGACTAAAAGGATTCTAGCCGAAATTGGGGATGTGTATGCGGATCTGGGCTCCTGTTACAATGAAATAGCCTTGAAACTTGAGGAGATACAGAGCGACTAATCCGATAAATACAAGCTTTTTATTTTAATTTTTCCTCTAAGGTATTGTGTTTGTAGTATCATAACAACATATGAAACCAAATATTTCCAAAAAGTTGGCTGGTTTCATCACAGCTATGGACTCCACTTGGATGACAGCTAAGATCACTTATGAGTAGTTGCAGGCGGCCTCTTGACTATGCCATCTGGTCGGGGTACCTTAAAGATGCTTCTCTTGTTCTAGGCGGCTTTTTACATGAGGTCTACTCTGCCCAATTTGCTCCTCGTGGGTTCTAATATACAATGAACGTGAGTGTTATCCCCATGCTTCTAGATACCGCCACCATAATTGTGCCAAATCTTCTCAGTCGAGAATTGATAGGCATGATCAAAGGTTGTAAAAATATGGCTAATTGAGCCCCCAAAAATCTAATTTTGAATTAAGAA